>NC_143562.1:16563815-16866578 GCF_054136105.1 Typopeltis vanoorti | reverse complement strand
CAAAAGCTTACTTAGTTCACATGTGTGTGTAAGGTATTCAAGTTTTTCCATGATGCATTATAATCTAGTGTGGTATTTTTGCGATAAATGGGTCTGTCCCGTAAATCGCAAAAATATGGGAAGCACTGCAACCAATGATGAAGTCAACAAACTTCATCATTGGCCTGTAGAGTGAGATAGGCTGAGAGTCAGCAGATAGTAGGTGAGGAAATAAAGATAGAGTGCATAGTGGCAGGGTAGGTAAAAGAAGCTTCAATTGACCTGTTTTAGCTGTTTTCCCCCCAGAGGCGCGTCTAAAACTTCATAGTCAGTCTCTTCTGTTGGGATCGTATTGCTGGTCTCTGCAATTCTGGTAGGTTTCCCTCCCTTACTGGACCTTTTCGTTGTCTTAGACATGGCGGCATGATCAGGAGTGGCCTCAAGAGGCGGAAACTCTTCCTGTGTTGTGACCTTTTCATTACTTCGTTTTGTTGCTGATGTGATTGCACCACCCATCCTCTCTGCGAGGTTTCTGGATGGGCAGGTGTCGACTCTGTGGTCAGTGACCCCACTTTTCAAACAAGCTACCTCACATTTTTCTTGGTTGTGGCCAATTTTTAGGCAGTTCTTGCATTTTATGCGAGGGCAGTCTGCCCCAAGATGATTGAAGGCACCACATCTAAAGCATTGCTTTTTGACGCCTGGATAATTTACCATTACCCGAGCAGATCCTATGAGGACAAAGTTAGGAACTTCGGTCCTCATTTCAAGAGAGATGATTACCTCCCCTGACTTCCACTCAGGATTGTCGGCGTCATTCTGAACCTGGATTTCCCGTACAACTCCCCACTTAGAGAATACACTAGGAATTATATCGTTGTTCTCTGCATATTCTAGGAAATCGTGGTATCTTAAGGGTTCTCAGGATGCTCCCAACCATGAAGGGAGATACTTTTACTTTACCACAGTTAAACCCTTGAAGAACCTTTTCTCTGGTCTCCATATTTTTGGTCACTACCTGGTATCTTCCTCCCCCATAAGGGGTAAATCCAAAAATATTCTCTGCGCCGACGCAGCCTATGATGGCTTTCGCCATCGCCCTTGCCGGTATTGTGTCGTCAACCTCAATTCCGAGGGTACGCACACGAGGCAGAATGGAGTGCATGATCACATGGGGGAAGCCTAACTATTCCCACCACCAAGTGTTTGATATTTCCCGTCCGGGGTTTACGAAGTTCTGTAAATTTCCGGTTAAATATCGTGAAACCCGATGGGACTCGTACCGATATTGACGGTTAAGAACAGAAACTATACACTTTATCTAAGCCAAACGGCCGAGAAAATCATTCTACTAGTTATTTCGGCTTAACTTCGACATAACATCTTTTTTTCGTTTTCTACCCATTATCATTTAGAAATAAATAAATAGAAAAAAGGTGTATTATGTATATCTAATTATTTAAAAAAATATTTTATTATTTTTTTTAAATATCTCAAAAATAATAAAATATTTTTAACTTTCAACGTGATCCTAGATAATAATTTCTTTTCTAAAAAGATTAAATTAAAATATTCGTATTTTAGTTTGATCTAGAAAGCCTTCAGAATATCACTACTTGGTTTGATAAATTCAGTTAATTCAGGCGTGTTGATATTTTTACGTGTTAGCAATTATTCATCCCAGGTATCTGGAAAAATGTCCTTCGGTTTCGAACTGTTAGCTTTTGAGAACAAAAAATGTCAGAAGTCAAGAAAACAACTGACGAACTAATTTAGCTCCCTCTGGTGTTGACTAAAAAGATTATTACAGTTTACAAGTGCTACCGCTACTGATTTCAAAACTTTATTTTGAAATCAGTAGCGGCAGTATCCCATTTCGTTGAAATCAGCTGGATTTACGCTTCCGAAGGTAAAACCAGGTAAGCCCTTCTGACATATATGAATTTTTCAATTTTTCAAATTTACGGAGAAAATAATACCTAGCGCTCTTGTTCCATCAGTGTGCTACATGCTTATTAACAAGTCTAGTAAGATAGGCGCAATCTGTCACCAAATATATTTAAATCGATATTGAAGATGGTAACGTCTATGGTATTTAACTCCAAAACTGAAGAGTTGAATAAATATTTATTGTTGGCATACCAAGTCGAAAATTTGAAGACGATATTTTTCTTCTTTGCAAACTCAAAGGAAAACTTGTAGATTACAGATAAGCCCAAGACTAGTACGCAAAATAACCAGTAGCCAGGATATTTTGCGCCCTAGGCAAAGCTTACAAGTTTCTATTAAAAATTTTCCCCTTAAATAAATAACGCTTATTCGCATAGTTATGAAATGTTTTTTCCAATTGGTTACAAAGTACATTATATTTGACAAGAAATCACATTCTTGTTATAATAATGAAAATACAAATAGCCCAGCCATACTTCAAACACAAACTTTGTGTTTGAAGTTGTTGACTTCAAATCAATTGCCAAATAATGCAAAACATTATAGGTAGAATAACTAAAAAACTCATCTGGAACTTTTTGTTAACTATAATATAGTTTGTTAATCATTTATATTTTTTAATTAATTTGCTATTTGTTCTAAAAAACTACTTGCCAATATGAGAACACACCATCTTATTACTTATGTATAAATAATATATGAATAATTTAACTTCTTATCCCTACACTGGATTCGCTCAATCCAATACCCTTGGAGGGTAACGGATGGCAATGCTGTAGCCAATGAAGTTCCAACTGAGGCTCGGCTATTGCTGTTACCCTCCTGCCATGATTAGAGCTTTAATAGCTCAATAATAGCTCAATAACACCTTATCCCTATCCCTACACTGTCCTCTACAGATAACGGGGAAGATGAAAAGCATTCTTGCTTCGCCCCTTTAAGCCAGTCCTTACTTATATATATATAAGGACTATCCCTACACTGGTCTGCCGTTTGAGCAGTTACAGTTGTTAGGCAAAATTTCAGATTGCGTATTAGTGATGCGTTTTGATCAGTGCGATAGTTTTGAATGAAATGATATTTATAGAGGTAAGCGTTCTTCATTTTCTGAAGAAAAATTTATTTTGTGAAATATTTGCTACTGATGCTGGTAGATCGATTTGATCTACGGGATATTTACATTGGGCTCTAGGTCCCATTTCTCAAACTTTATTCTAATAGAGTTGTTGCCTTCTATCAGTCATGACAAAACCTCTCAATGAAAGCATATTCGAAGAAGTTTACAGAGAATTCCTAAGATTAGGAAAACTATTCAGCGACAACTGGCCAGGGAAAGTAAAGCTGTTAGATACATCCCCCCTACAGCAGTCACAGAAGATAGGATGGATGATTTTAATGAAGGAAGTATGTTGACTGAACCAGAATTAAGTCACTCCACGAATATAGAGGATGCTGCATCTCTGGATAATACTCCGCAGTTTTTGGAAACCAACACAGAATTCCAAACAGTCAAAAAGAAAAGGAAAATCTCCTCTACTGCAGATACACCCAAAACAGCGGAGAGAGAACCAGATAATGTAATTAAAGAAAGGGTACCCCCAGTCGTCCTAAGGGCCAAGGAGCACTGGACGTCCGTTGCATCCACACTGAAATCTTCAGATATCACCTTCATTAAAGCCACAAACACAGAAGAAGGGATTTGCATACAACCTAAAACATCATCAGACTACAGAAAAATGACCAAACCTCTAGACAACAACAATTTGCCATACCACACTTTTGCACTCAACAGTGAGAAAAATTTAAAAGTAGTGTTAAGGGGAGTAACTGAAACATTACAAATAGAAGACCTCACTGCAGACCTCCAACTTAAGGGATTTAGCCCAGTTAAAGTCAGCCGAATGCGGAGAGCTGATAAAACACCCTATCCCCTAATTCTAGTGGAAATAAGTAAAGATCAAAAACATATATACAATCTCCAAACCATCTGTGATCTAGTCATAAAAGTTGAGGCATTGAAACATAAATCAACTACAACCCAGTGCCATAGATGCCAGAAGATTGGGCATGCACAACGATGCTGCAAGGCTGAATTTCGTTGCGTGAAATGTGGTGGCAAACATGCATCAAATGAATACCATAAACCTCATACACTTCCAGCAAAGTGTGCAAACTACGGAGGACCACACCCTGCAAACTATAGGGGCTGTATAGCATTTCCCCAAAACCAAAAATTACAACTCAAAACCAGTAAACCTCTTCAAGAACAAGCGTCTTCCCATCAAACCATAGTCTCCACAACGGATGGAAGATCGTATGCTGAAGTTACAAGATCAACCTTCCAAAAAGACCCAAAACCAAAGCAGTCACAGCAAACCAACAAACCTATCCTACTGAACATAACAAGCCACTTAGGTGAAATGCTTGCTGAACTCCAACAAACCAACCCAAGTCAAGAAGCCAAAGATATCATCTTAAGGCATACACAATCACTCTTTATGGAAATTCTTAATGGATAAGTCTAAAAGAAAACCGAAATCATTACAAATTGTTTCATGGAATGCAAATGGTTTATCTATCAAATTACAGGAGCTGCAGGAGTTTGCAGCAAACACTCAAGCAGACATCATCCTCATAAATGAAACACATCTTCGTCCAAGTGACAAAATCAGAATCAGTGGTTATAGCACTTACCTTACAGACAGATGCTTTGCTAGAGGTGGAGGCACTGCCATCTTTGTGAAAAGAAACATAAAACATAATTCAATAGCAGAACCCCAAACAGAACACATGGAAACTACAGGAATAGAAATACATATGGAAAACACAAGCAGCATTACGATATATGCAGCCTACAACCCCCCAAATAAAAAACTCCTTGAATCTGACTTAGAGGTGATACTAAATACAGGCAGAGCAGTGATTATAGCCGGAGATCTTAATGCCAAACACTCAGTGTGGAACAGCAGAAACTCAAATATTAATGGAAGAATACTCAACTCTTACACCACTTCAAGAAATATAACAGTAATAGGACCCACTGAACCCACACATTATGGAGCTACCGGATGTCCTGATGTACTAGATATAGCTATATTAAAAAACATAGCGCACAGCTATCAGATACAAGCAATCAACGACTTAAGTTCTGATCATAGCCTCATCATATTACAACTAGGCACCATACAAGATTTAACAGAAACCACCACCACATTTATAAATTGGAAACAACTTCCCTCAGCCTTCTAGGAAAACCTTGGTCTAATATCGCATATAAACATCTGCTGAAGATGTAGAAAAAGCAGTGAAGACTCTTGAAAAACAACTGCTGACAGCTATAACACAGGTAACAAATATAACTAAATGTACACCATCAAATAAACTTCCACAGAATAAAAACGTCTTATCCAAGAGAAAAACAGATTAAGAAGACAATATCAGAGAACAATGGACCCAGCGGATAAACAAGCAGTCAATAGAGCAACAAACCAAGTTCGATATGCCCGAAAGGACCAACGTAACCAACTCTGGAATAACAAAATTCTCCAATTAAATACAGAGGATCAATCAATATGGAAAATGATTAAATCACTCTGTTCAAAGCGTTTTACATGTCCTCCAATCCAAGGTGAATCTAATGTTGTCTACAACGACGAGGAAAAAGCTGAAGCATTTGCTGACAGTTTAGAAAAACAATGCAGCCCTAATTATATCAATACAGATATAAATTTCATAAGTAAAATTCACACCCAAGTGCGTAAAATAACTCAAAATGCCTCAATCCAATCCAATAACAAATCCGTGTCATCAACAGAAGTATATGAGATTTTAAGAAAACTAAATAACAAAAAGGCTCCGGGTCCAGATGGAATAACAAACAAGGTACTCAAGTTACTTCCTCGCAAAGGGGTTATGCATCTAGTAGCCATAATTAATGCCATCCTCCGGCTAAATTATTTCCCACAACGATGGAAAATTGCCGACGTTTTCCTAATTCCCAAACCTGGTAAAAATACACAGTTTCCTGAAAATTACAGACCAATCAGCCTTCTTTCATGCATAGGTAAGATAGCCGAACGTGCTATTCTCACACGGGTTCAAGAGGCAACATATATCGACCATATAATTCAAGGTGAACAATTTGCTTTAGGAAATATCACTCCACAACGCTACAAATTTACAGAGTTATCGAACATATAACCCAAGTGTATGAATGGCACCAACACACTGGCGCAGTTTTTCTAGACATCACTCAGGCATTTGATAGAGTGTGGCATCATGGACTAATTTTTAAACTACACGAAGTTGGTATTCCATTGCCACTAGTGCTACTTATCAAATCATATCTACAGAAAATTTAAAATAAAACTCAACGGTATCAGATCCACAGAGAGGAGAATCACGGCCGGAGTACCTCAAGGCTCTCTACTATCTCCCCTACTCTTCTCCATATACATGGCAGATCTCCCCAAACTGTCTCCAGCTATCACTGCTCTGTATGCCGACGACACAATCATTATAGCCAGATCCCTCCGTCCACACCTGGCCACAATCAAGCTGCAGAGAGCAGTCAATGAATTGGAGGATTGCTACACCAAGTGGCGTATCGCAATTAATCCAAACAAAAGCTCTGCAGTACTTTTCACCAGACGTAAAGCAGAACCGAATACAAGCATACAAATGTTTGGTAAAATCATCCCTTGGCGCATTTCTACCAAATATCTGGGAATTCGTCTTGATAGACGTCTAAACTTGGAGAGGCATATGGATAGTGTTGCCACTAAGGCAAGTCAGACCATAGCACAGCTATATCCACTTTTGAACAGGAACAGCTTCCCAAGCATAAGCAACAAAATCCTCCTTTTCAAATCGGTAATCAGACCGCAACTAACTTATGCCTCTCCAACCTGGGGTCACACGACTAAAAGCAACATCAACAGACTTCAGATAATACAGAATAAATGCCTAAGAATAGCATTTAATGCCTGGTTCATGAGAAACATCCAGTTACATCAAGAAGCCAATCTTCCAGATATTAAGACCTACATGACAAGCATTGAAGAGAAATTCTTCACAGTCACGGATAATCACCCAAATCAGCTAGTTCGACAGGCATGGACTACAAGCCTTCAGATCGTTTCAAACATAAAAAACCGAAATCCTCCATCGCAAGAGAAAGCTGATACAGCCTCAATGCTCACAATGAGCGGGTAAATTACCCACAATAATCTCATCACCCACAATCTAAAATCCAGATGAAGGGATAAAGAGTCAAGGACTCAGTCCATCAACCAATTAAGTTCAAAGTTCAAAGGGTGTCGAAGTGTATCGAATCCACCGTGAGATGCTGTGATTAACTTTGGAGGCTAATGGATGGCAATGCTGTAGCCAATGAAGTTCTAACTGAGGCTCGCCTATTGCTGTCACCCTCTTACCATGATCAGAGCTTTAATTTAATAAGAGTAATAACACCTTATCCCTACATTGTCCTCTACAAATAACGAGGAAGATGAAAAGCATTCTTGCTTCTCCCCTTTAAGCCAGTCCTTATATAAGGACTATAATTTGAATTTGAATGATATTGAAAAATTTGTAGATGTAAAGACTAATTTGAATTTGAATGATATTGAAAAATTTGTAGATATGGTTTATTGATGGCTTATGATTTTCTTAGTGAACTCTCATTGATGATCAAAATTTTTAAGTTTGGATGTGTTCGATCAAGTATTTGACTATATGTAGTTTTTTGTACGATTTAGGTAAGTACTTACTTCAGAAAACTGTAGTTGCAACGACAGCGATTTACTAAGCCTAATGTTTTGCTTCCTATGCTGGTAGATCGATTTGATCTACGGGATATTTACTTTTGGTTCTAGGACCCGCTTCTCAAACTTTATTCTAACAAGATTATTATCACTTTGAAATTTCTAGAGTGATATCAACCAAAACAAAACCTCTGAATGAAACTATATTCGAAGAGGTATACAGAGAATTCCTAAGACTAGGAAAATTATTAAGCGACAACTGGCCAGGGAAAGTAAAGCTGTTTGATACATTCCCCTCCCTACAGCAATCACAGATGACAAAATGGATGATTTAAGTGATGGAAGTATAATAACGCTGATTCAATCAGAATTAAGACACTCCCCAAATCTAGAGGATATTACATCCCAAGAAGCATCCAGCAGTTACTGGAAACGCACACAGAATTCCAAATAGTCAAAAATAAGAGGAAAGTCTCCTCTACCGCAGAAGCACCCAAAGTAACAGAGAAGAACCAGATAATAAACCTAAAGAAAGGGTACCCCCAATCGTGTTAAGGGACAAAGAGCACTGGACATACGTTACATCTGCACTGAAATTCTCAGATATTACCGAAATTTACTAACACAGAAGAAGAAATACGTATACAGCCGAAAACATCGTCAGACTACAGAAATATAATCAAATTTCTAGACAACAACAACCTGCCATAACACACATTTGCACTCAACAGTGAGAAGAACTTAAAAGTGGTGTTAAGGGGGTGACTGAAACAATACAGATAGAAGAAGTCACAGCATTAAACATAACGCAGTAGCTAGGCTCCAAACAGAACACACAGAAACAACAGGAACAGAAATACATATGGAAAACTCAAGCAGTATCATGATCTTTGCAGCCTACAACCTCTCAAATAAAAAACTCCTAGAATCAGATCTGGATGAAATACAACACGCAGGTAAAGCAGTAATCGTAGCTGGAGATTTGAACGCCAAACATTCCTCACGAACAGCAGAAATTCAAATATCAATGACAGACTACTGAATTCATATACCACTACAAGACACATGACGGTAATAGGACCCACAGAACCCACACACTACCGAGCAACCGGCCGTCCAGATGTACTTGATATAGCAATACTAAAAATCATGTGTCTTGATATAAACTTGTTCAAACGGCAGTTGAGCCTTCTAGTCTGTTTCCAAGGTTAATGACCGCAACGTGTTTCTATCGATGACTTAATTTCTCTCACAGCATCTCCGTAACAGAATTACGACGATCATGACATTCACCCCTCGATTATAAACAGTCGGGTGTTTCGAATTCCATTTGAGACTTGAGGAAAGTTTCTCAATTAAAGATGAGTTAGATGGTCTCATACCTAGGTAAAATTTTTTTCCAAACAAGTATAATTTTCCATCCAGCTGAAAAATACATGCAGTTAACGGAATGCATGTATTCTCCAACCTACACGCTTTATATCGTCATTGATTTGAACGAACTCCTAAACAAATCAAGATGGGACTATTGCAATAGCATCCAAAGATAAAGCTGACATCTCTTCACTCGACAAACTATGCAGTGTTCAGGTGATTTTGCATAACCAATATCTTAGATACTAATTGTCTTACCATTTTCCTGTGGGAGTGAGGATAACCTAGTGATATTTAATACAATCAAAACAATTCTGGTTTAAATCTAGCAAGAAACAAATCTCATTTCGCCCTCTGTTGTGTTTGCTAATATCAGGCAGACAAGATGAGATTCATTTCCTCTCTGAGCACTCACTTACACCTCTAGAATACCTGCTACAAACAAATCCATCAGTGGCTTCTTCACTCTTCAAATATCTTGCTGTCCTTGTCCACTCAAGACATATAGCTATCTAGATAAGACAAGACGAGCCATTTTTTCCCTCACACGTGTCTATGCTAACCCTATATAAATCCAGAATTCCCGCAGTATTAAAACATTGTTCTCGCATTTGAAATGGTGCCCCAAAAACCGTAAAAATTCAATATATTTCTTGCAGATGATTTTCTTTCTACAGTTTAGTTTCGCAGAGAGATGATCTTGTGCTCAACTATCTTCCAATATTTTTCTTCACTTGTCATTAAATCTGGAAAAATGTATGCAAAGCTGGTCAGTATCCATACACCTTCCAGGTTCAGATGAACTGGACTAGCCTTTCTTTCTTTCTACTTTTCTTCTAATATCTTAAACTTTGAAGGATATCTTTGAGTTTGTGTTCATATGAAGAACATCAGGAGGATGACAGGCGAATACAAGCTAGGGCTAGTAACAGGTTTTTCCGTAAATTCATGGCAGATGGAGGGGAGAGATTCCAACTTAAGGCACAGATATGCAGACCATGTTTTAATAACAAAAATACAGAATAGTTTAGCTCATCACGAGTTGCCGTCTTAATTCCTTTCGTCCATAAGCAGAGTATGATTTCATTGTATTTGAATGCGTGATATTTTCCTGTGTAAACCAAATAGTAAGTTTCTTGCTAATTACAATGTTACTAGACTGTAAGACCACACCATCAGAGACTACGTTAGCATATAAGAGAGCGTTGAAGCAAGCAACTTCCTTTCCAAACATTGACGCATTGTAATTTAGTTTGTAATCCACGTTTCTGAAGTGTAAAATTACAAAATACACTTATAAAATTATGTATATATATATATATATATATATCATTTTGTTAATGATATATATATATCATTATGTATCATTATATATATATATATATCACTTTTATCATTTCCTATATATATATATAGGAAATGAAAAGTAATAATTTTTTGAATCTGGTTCTTTGGAACCGATGCACACAAGGCTTAAGAAATCCAACTTAAATTTATTTTAGATATCTTTAAATATCGTAGTTTGCTTTATTTAAGTAATTTATATGCCATGTATATAAACCCAGTCTTAAAAACAATAGGAATTATTAATTTGTTTATTACGCTGACGGTTACCTATTTTACAAATACAATGACAGTAATTTTTCCAGATCTAAATCAAGAAGCTGGAAAGCATACTAGACACAGAAAAGTTATGATGTTAAATACCAGTAATAAATAGCGCAAACAGAAAAGAGAAAATTTGGTAAATTCCACTGCATAAAGTAGTTCTAAAATTTTAATATTATCAGTAGTTCTTAACAGAACTGGGAGATGGACTGAGTCCTTGACTCTTTATCCCGTCATCTGAACGAAGAAAATCTGTGTGGATGGGGTGTTATTGAGCTAAACGCTCTAGTCATGGCTGGGTAACGGCAATAGCCGAGCCTCAGTTAAAACTTCATTGGCTACAGCATTGCCATTCGTTACCCTGGAAGTCCCAAAAAGGACTTTTTATATTCTTGTCCTCAATCTACTAATATTATCAGCCCATTGCATACATATATCCTTATAAGGACTAGCTTAAAGGGGCGAAGCAAGAATGCTTTTCATCTTCCCCGTTATCTGTAGAGGACAGTGTAAGAATAAGTAAGGTGCATCGTGCCATGCACCTTGTTTGTAGCTAGTTAGTTAGTTTGTAGTTAGTATAAATTAAAAGAATGTGATGCTCCCAAGTCAGCGCAGCTGTGTCTGGCTGAAATGGCTGCAAGAAGTAATTGATGGAGTGTGAAAGATGCGTCCTGATAGGATGCCGTGCTTTAGGACTATCTGTTCGGCAAATCTGGCCATTCGGTCTTTCCATACGCAGATGGAAATGCAGGGAGGCAATTGCAAGTGCTACAAGCAGTGGAGGACCCACCACACTCACTTTTAGGGTGCTACGAAGGATAATATCTAAAAACCACCATTCGTCGGCGACGTGTTGAGTGCAGAATTCCGGGCATCGACTGGAACACGAATCTGCACAAAAAATATTAAGAACCAAGGCTCACAACATGAGTTTTCATGGTAGTAGCACAACGTGCAAGCCTCGAAATACCCGAATTAACACGCAGAGTCGTCATTCGGACCAAAGAGCATGCATAATGGGAGGAAGCTTAGGAATCTATGTTTCGAACGACGAATAAGGTTCTCCGGTGTCGGTGTGGTGGTATGATCCTGTTTTTTTCTGGTTTGGCCTTGGACCTCTATTTGTGTTGCCTCGAAAATTGAACTCCGAGGTATCTGAACATTCTGGACAATTCAATGCGTTCCTACTTTATAGAGTTTCTACGGAACTGACCATTGTCTCTTTCAGGAAGACAGTGCACTGTGTCATAGGACTGTTGCTGTAACTGCATGGTTTTTGGACATGAACGTCACATCACTTGACTGGTCTCCACAAAATCCCGATCTCAACTCTATTGAATATCTGTGGGATGAATTGGAGCATACTCTTTTACAGGACTTCATTACATGCCAGCAAGAAGAATGGACCACAATTCCGATTGATCGCTATCGTACACTTATTTTCCACAAGTATGCCCTGTAGGATTATTGCAGCGAAAGGAGGTCCTACATCTTATTAAGCTGGGCCACTACAGCTGTCCGTTAATTTCTTTCCAAGCAGTGTATCATACTGCATACTTGAATAGCTTGCAATAGCATCCAAAGATAAAGCTGACTGCTTTTTAATGGCATAATATTAAAATTATTTTAAGATTTGTCCCAAAGAAAAAGAAAACCGAAAATATTTTTATCGACCAGATCAACCTAATAGCTATTAATTATTTTACTAACAACGTTACCTAATTTATTGTCTACCATGAACCACACGGTGTTTATGGTAAACAGTTTAGTATATAATTATTGGAAAAATCATATCATAAATTAAATTCCCTGCATTAATCTTGTCGTAACATCCATTACTCTGCTGGCAGAAGAAAGGCTTCTAATTTCGATTCAATCACTAATAGAAAAACTCCTGCCATGCCTTTTTAGGCGAAAATTAGGATTTATTCAGAAAATAAATAATTGTGGTTTTTAATCCTTCAGCTCAGAAATTCGAACGATCTACTTCCAAATAATACTATCCAGGATTAGGAGCACGAGCTGGCGACTGTTATTTGATGTATTATCGTCATTATTTTTACTACGATGACGGATTTCCAAAATTTAAAACTAAAAGATCGTCTCCACTTCCTTTGCGAATTGATTGAATACATTTTAATCTGTTTTCATTTATAAATGAAGGCCTGTTTGAAGAATAAGTTCTATAGAATTTTTCCATTTATAATTGAAAATTAGCAAACAATTGAGAAGAATTTCACAGTCTTTTAAAAGACAAATAGATACCTGAATAATTAATTTTTGCAATAACTTTTGAAATTAAAATTATGCCACTTGAGAACTGTGTATCAGTTGTAAACTCCCAAGGATGCTCTCTGTAGCTGATTATATAGAGACCAGTATCGACAATGACCTCTATCGGGAACAGCTAGGAAATCATTGAAATAAATTAAATGACAGTGTCACTTAATATTTATAATTTTGTAATCAAATTTATCATTTTAGGAAATGTGTTAGCATAGCTACCATACATGAAGCTCTAGTCTATGTTTCTATAGATATTCGATATATATGTGTAATTCTACCTAATAAGGTTAATTAATCATATATTATTATTATTATTATTATTATTATTATTATTATTATTATTATTATTATTATTATTATTATTAAGAGAGTCCTCCAGGGAGTCAGGAACTCATCGAAGGAGGACATGCTATTCACACCAGCTGTCACACCTGCTCTTGAATTCATTCACACTGCTTGCACTCACAACATCCAATGGCACCCTATTCCAATCGTGCACCACCCTATGAGACAAAAATCTAGCCCTCACCCTCTTCTTTATAGCATTCATTGTCAGCTTCCAAGGATGTCCTTGTGTCCTTTCCCAACCCTCATAAAATTCCTATCTACTAACAATCCAAGATCCCTAGCCTCATCAGTTTCTTCTAGCCTAATCCCACCAATATAATATGACATTGGATATCTAATCATGCCGAAGCGAATAACCTTATACTTATTAACATTCAACTGACATCCATTTCCCCACGCCCACAGTTTCAGCCTATTCAAATCATTCTGCAAGTACTGCATATCAGCAGTATTCCTGATTACCCTACCTATCTTTGCATTACCAGCAATAGCTGTATGTCACATGTTCAGTCCTTCTCAATATCAGTAATGTACAGATTTAATAACAATTGATCTAGGACTGAACCTTGATGCACACCACTGGTAACCTTGAAGCTTACAGATTCACATCTCCCATATACCACCATTTTGATATCTGTCAGTCAGTCACCCTCTTACCCATGACAATATTTCATAATCCAATACCATATTCTCCAGTTTAAGTAACAGTCTTCCATGTTGTATTCTGTCAAAAGCCTTAGCGAAATCCAAAAGTATCATGGTGTATTCATTCCCCTTGTCTGGTTCAATGGCAACATTGTTGCAGAATGTGAGCAAGTTGCTAAAACATGACCTTCCCTTAGTAAACCCATGTTGTTCATTGCAAAGTAGAGATTCACTGTCAACCCACTTCTGAATTCGGGGCCTGACGATTTTTCCAAACTCTTCACCACCGCTCCTGAGATACTGATTGGTCGATAGTTGGATACATCGGTCTTTGCATCACCCTTGTGCAATGGGATTACCATACATTTTTTTACACTCCTGAGGAATCTTTCCTGTTCTGAGACTTAAAGTATATAGCCTGGTCAAGGGAATAGCCAGTTCAGCTGAACTCTCTTTTAGCATTCGTGCTGATATCCCATCAGTTCCTATAGCAGAATTCTTATTCAGTTTGTGCAACAGCTCTGGTACTTCCTCCTCATCCACATGAGTTTCCTCAGACGATGAAGAGGTAGCGATCAGTTCAATATTGCGTGTACCAGGTTGATAGCTCTTAGTAAAATGATTGCTCATTAGTTGAACAATCACTTCTGCATCAGTCAGTGGATACCATCTGCATTGAGTAGCGTTATTCTTTCAAATTATTTTTCTTTTACTTGCAGCATATCGTTGTAGACCAATTTGAATCTCTGGAGGAGTTATTAATTAGAGAGGATGATAAGAAATCTAGTGGTGGGTAGACAGCACGGTGGTCTTTTATAGGAGACATTATAAGTTCTGTTTTACCAATCTGCTCACACTTTAAAATAGCGTGACATCGAAATCAGATTGGAGAAAGGATAGAAGATGATTCTTTTAGACTTTGCAAAGACATATGAAAGAATTTGGAAGGTACTGAATTTAAGAGATAATGAGAATGACCATTGGAGAACCACTGGGTGAGGTTCTTGGACCACTCCTGTTTAACTTGTATGTTAATTAAAGTGGGGATGGTCTGGAGGGAGACATTCAGTTAGATGCAAATATTGATAACGTAAGTCGGGCAACTTACGGCAGAGAAATGAAAAATGAAAATGGAGACATTTGTTGACAAAAATTGAAAAAGTCGATAATCCACTGAAAATGGATTATGGAGCTCTGAAGAGAGTGGTATTAGATATGTTTCAGTAGTAAAGTGAAATCACAGATAAAAACAGCGACACAGCATTTTTAATGTCTTTTAGACTCCATGGAATCTAATTATAATGATGCGATATTGTATTTGAATTTTTTGCAGTGATTTGACCATTCACTTTAAATATTAATTTCTGCAGTAAAGCGTCCTCTTTACCTTTATTAGCTGAAGACTCAAGAGAATCTACTACAGGTTCTAGATTAGATGACATATAACTTGAACCGGCGATCTGGTTTCGGTGACTCATTCACATTTTAGGAGATACGCAGGAATCTCCTTCATTCAGACAAGTCACCAAGCTTTCCTCGGGATGCGTGATGAATAGTATAAATTTCATTTTTCTATAGCTGCGCCTTAGAAACACTGAAATCAGCAGTTCAATTGATACCCAGCAAAATAAAAAAAAAAGTATTTTTCATTGAAGGCCTGAGTCATCTCTACAGACCTTGAAAATAAGTGATATTTTCCATTATATAACTTGCCACGCTATTCTTTATTTATTTTTCTGTAAAAAGATTTAAAAAAATATCCGATTTCTTCCTGATATAAAATTAAATGGCCAAATCCATACTTCCCAACTATAGACATGATATATGCGAGGCTTATTCTTCATATATCTTATCTGATTATTGGATCAGTGTGTCGGATGACCTGTAACAAGTAAGTCACCTGACTTTATAGAATCCTAAGTCCCTGGTCGCTCTTTTGGTTAAAGGGATAGACAAGTTATAAAATACCTGTTCATTTTGCAATACGCTAAATGTTATAAGATAAAAACTGAAAAAGAAATTAATACTACAAAATATTTATTAGAATATCTTTAAATAATAAATTCATATATATATATATATGTTCATAATTTTACTATTTAGTTTATTCAGCAAATCTAATTTTGCACGTACTGTACATTTTTTTAAATATTTATTATAAGTCTATCCTTGAAAATATTTTCATTTTATATACGAAAGCATTTTAAATAAATAAATATGCATATATTTATTTATTTATCTTGGGAAAGTACGTTTGTGAACTTGAAGGAAGATTCCAATTTCAGTTCAAGACAGACAGTGAATGTTTATTAGGTGAAATAGTTCCTTTTGTCGTAACTGGATTAATTTTTTAACCCTTCCCTCTTTAAGTTAAAGTTAAATTTAGTTTCATAAACTAATAACTTACCTTCACTGTAACAAACAGTTCAAATATTGTTGATGATCAACAGGATGTGAATTTCTAGACTAGGTAGGTAGGACAGGTTTTTATTTGACAATAAAATCAAAAACATAAAATCCTTGCAATATTACAAGGATTTCCAGGAAACATTATGCCTGAAATATTTCCTGAAAATCCTTGTAATATTGCAGGATACAGGATACGTTTGATATTATTTTGAAAATCAGTTTGGATTTTATTTCAGCATTTCTTTTTACATACTCCTAATTTATGTACCCATCTCTGACTCGTCTCCTAGCATCCTTACACAAGCAAGTTGTCTTTCACAGCAGTTTCCTTAATGCATGTTGTTTTTTCTACATCATGACCTCATCATTGTCTTCCGTTTGCAGGCGTTACGATAATTAGTTTCTAGAAGAGGATTTCAGGATTTTTTTAAAAAAATTCCATATCAACATTCACAATTCCGAGCTGCTTTGCTGAAGTAGTAATTGTTGTTGTTGTTGTTGTTGTACTTGCACTTAAAACATCTATTAAAAGATCCTTGACAAATAAGCAAAGTGTATAGTCATACCTAAAGTATCATGACTTTGATGAGTAGTAAAATTTATTCGTGGGATACACTGCATGTTAAGTTCTGTTTTTGTAACTTTTGAGTTTCTTTATCAGTAAATATTTCTGCTCATTGACATAGTTCTTTCATTATTTTCTTGTCTCGCACCCACCCATGAAAGGTTATGCAAACCATTAGTACAATAATCAGATTAAGTAATGTTTTAAATATTTACTGACTCAAATAAATTTTCATTATTTACTATTAAATGTTTCTACTATATTTAAAATTATTTACTATTATTAAAATTATTATTTTAATTTTAAATATTTACTGAAATAATAATATAATAGTCCTTATCCTTATAAGGACTGGCTTAAAGGGGCGAAGCAAGAATGCTTTTCATCTTCCCCGTTATCTGTAGAGGACAGTGCAGGGATAAGGTGTTATTGAGCTAATTTGTAAAAAAGGTGCTGTAATAATTTTAAAGATACCTTTATTACTTTTTTATATTTTATTTTAAATTCTACTGTAATTAAAAATAATAGATTTATTATTACAATAAATGTATTAATAAAATAAAATTATATTTTTAATTAATTAATAAACTGATATCATTACTAATAATGTTCATACGAAATTTAAATACTTCTCTGTATCCAGGGTAAGAATTGCATTACTTAAACAAAATCATTTTCTTTTAATTGTTGATCTTTGCCAAAAATTTAGTCTAAAATTAATGCCAGTTCAATAATTAAAAGAACAGAATTAAAATTATCAGAACGGAAAAATTTATGCAAGGATAGAAAATTAATAACTATTTTTAGACGGACAATAAACTTTTATAAATAAATGAATATATAGAAAATGTAACCAAAGAATTATAATATATTTTTCCCGAAATATGCAAAAGTGACATCTATCGGAAATTTGTAAAATATAACAATCTGTTTCTCTTTTGTTTAATACGTTGTGATATAAATCTATTATATAGTCCTATCCAGATAATGAATTCAAAGGAAAAAAAGAAACCATGAGTTAAAATTCATGTCCGAATTAGAACAAATATGCAATTTGGCATGGATTTTACATGATGCTCGATTGCATCTACGTCTACAACAAAAATTTCAGATATTTTCAAATGGCATCACCATCCAAAGACTATATAAATATACAGGGTGGTTCAAAATTCCACGTACAAACTTTGAGGGGAGGTAGAGAACATCAAAACCAACCATATTCACATAGGAAAGCATGACCGGAAACGCCACCGGAAGGTACTAACAGGGACACAAAGACACAGAAAGAACACAAGGCAGTAATTAGTGTAAAAAAAATTTATTAGGCGTAACTGAACAGTTCAATAGTAGTTGGATACATAATATGGTTTCATATCAGGTGCTCAAAGTTACGACCATTAGCAGTGATGCATGCCTGACACCCATTGATTGCTGTACATTTTCGAAAATACCTGAAGTTTCCCGGATATTAGCAGCGGCGATGGCGATACTTGCCATGAGGTCCATTTTCGAAAATACCTGGAGTTTCCCGGATATCAGCAGCGGCGAAGGCGATCTTGCCACGAGGTCCATGTCAGAGGCAACAGGCGTTTCCTATACCATGTCTTTAAGGGTTCCCCCACAGAAAGAAATCAATGTCAGTGCTCGATAAATCAGGGACGTTTGTATTGATTGATGATAAGTATAATTCATAAAAAAATCCTCATTTTTTATTCAACTCTCAACTTTACTGACATAAGGGGTGAAGCGAAAGCTTTTCATATTCCCCGCTATCTTAAGAGAAACTGTGAGTGAAGAAAGTTTTATGAGCTAGTTGCTCGCCCTGAGTGGGCTTGGAGATTAATCCTCAGTGTTGTAGTTTGGGATGGCTTTAGGTCTTTTGTGTGTGAAATAATCCATTGCGTCATGATCTGCAGCCAGTTGGATCAGTTGGTTAGGGTGCATAGATGCTTTTGAGAAGAATTTGATTGCTATAGTCTGCATGAAAGTGTAAATATAGGGGACATTTGTGTCCCGGTGTAGCTAGACAGTTCGGAGGAACCACGGGGCGCCCAGGATTATTCTCAGACATTTATTCTGCATACGTTGTAATTTGAGAATATTAGTATTTGAAGTATGACTCCAGGCCGGTGATGCGTAAATGAGTATTGGACGAACCATCAGTTTGTATATGAAAAGTTTGATTCTGGTGCTCGGCTTACTGTTTCTGTTAATTAGCGGGTAGAGCTGGGCTATGGTTTTTGATGTGTTTGCACAGAGAGTCTTGATATGAGAGCTGAAAGTCAGTTTTCTGTCTAATACTACTCCAAGATATTTGATCTCGGTTTGCCACGGGATTTTTGTGTTGAAAAGGAGGATGTCTTCTTTCGGAAGCAAAGATCTTCTAGAGAATAGGACGGCAACGCTTTTCTGGGGATTAACTTGGAGTCGCCATTTGGCGAAGTATTTTTCGATTTGTGATAAGTTTTCTTGAACTTTCTTGACGCTAGGTGTGGCTTTAAAGATCTGGCCAATATCGCTGTATCATCTTCATATAGGGGCTTTGATGTCAACAAAAACAGCCCCAGTGCATTGACGCCAGTTAAAACCTGTGATGATATATTCGACTAATCTGTGTATTTGTTGCGTGGGGCTATGAAATTGACGGAAGCCAAACTGCTCCTCAGGCAGGATATTTAATCGATATACTGAATCTTGGAGTCTGGTAAGGATTACCTTCTCGGAAATTTTACCGAGGTTTGAGATGAGGCTGATTGGTCTGTAACTTTGAGGTAATCTAGGGTCTTTTCCAGGTTTATGGATTGGCATTATGTACGCCAGTTTCCAGTAGGAAGGGAAATATTTGTAGTGAAGGATGGAATTAATTATATTTGTCATATGGACAATAGCGTGACAAAAGGTGATAAAACTTCTACGTGGTAGAAGCTTTATCACCTTGTTAGAGATACCATCGGTTCCAGGAGCCTTTTTGTTCTTAAACTTCTTAATAATATCATATATTTCAGCAGGTGAGGAGGGTGCAATTTGAGTGGAATATGTGACAGAAGATTTGAGTGCACATCTGACGTTACGATGGATCTTATATATACGTCAAAATCGAGGTGATCGTATGCAGGTTTACATTGTTTTTCTAGATGATTTGCTATTGCTTCAGCTTTATCAGCATCAGTGTGGATGACACATGAATCTGTTTGGAGGGAGGGAAGAGGTTAATTTCTGTTTTTAATCTTTCGGATGAGATTCCATATGGAGTCGTTATCAGGAGAGATGGAGGTCAATTTGTCTTCCCAGAGTTGACTTCTATGGACTCAGAGGGCATCTCCCACTGCAGAGTTGAATCTATTCAAGATTCATTTGTCTTGCGGCGCCCTGGTGTGCGGCGCTCTGATCAGATTCATAATATCTTCTGGCAGGTGGTTGGATTTGTGGAGGTAGTAACTGCTGAACAGGCTCCTTTAATCTGTTCTGTTAGATCTCCTTTAACAGCTGTTTCAATTTCCTCTTTTGATTTTATGATGGGAACAGGACCAATATATTTTGGGAGTACCTTGGAGAGCCTTTTCCAAGGAATGAACGAGTGAGAGGGTGGAGACAGTTTTTCAAGGTTTCCCAATTTTAACCGAATTGGATTGTGATCTGATGATAGATCGTTAATCGACGTTAAGGTGTATTGGAGTCTGATGTGCTGCAGTATGGTTATGTCCAGAACATAAGACCGACCATAAGTGTTGTGATGGGTGGGGTCGACAGGACCAATCACAAGCAGATTGTTAAATTCAGCATAGTTTTGTAGTATGCGTCCATTTTTGTTGGTGGAACGGCTATTCCAGACTGAATGCTTGGTATTGAGGTCACCAACCACAATGATCGGCTCTCCAGTATCAAATAAGGCATTCAAATCAGAGGACAGTAATGTTTTTTGTGGAGGATTATACTCTGTGAAGATTTTTAATTTGCCAGCAGAACTCGTGAGAATCTCATTGCCGGTTACCTCGAGGTTAGTGGTAGAAGGGATGTTTATAGAGTGATGAGAGATGAAATTTTTAATGAAAATGGCCATGCCTCTCCTCTGTGGGACAGTTTATCAGCTCTATACAGTTGATATCCACGAATTTTGGGGTTGTCTGATGGTCCCAGATGGGTTTCACTTAGCAAGAGTAGATCCGGCTGATGTCTTTGGGCAAACTCCTGGAGCTCCATGACCTTATCCCTTAGGCCGTTAGCGTGCCATGCTATGATCTGCAAAGAATCTGGTTTTTATTTATTTCTATTCATTGGTGAGCGCTGAGATAATGGCTTGTGTGTCCTTTAAAAATTTATTAGTAGAACTTTGTGAAGGGTTGGATCTGCTAAAATTCAACAGCATATTTGAGAGAGAAGCGGTAATGATAGCTCTCAGATTTGTGTGTGGTGTTGTCTGTTCACGGGATGACTGTTTAGGACGAGTTACATCCGCATATGTCCTAGACTGTTGTTGCGAAGTTACTCTTTTGGGAACCTCAGGCTTCGTCTGAAGGGCGTCTGACCTTTTATGTTGAACTTCAGGAGACTGTGAAGTAATCTCTGACGTAAGTGGGCTGAGTGAGAAAGAAAATGTTTCTGCTTCTGTTTTTCTATTTCTTGGATTGTGAGCGCATCCTTTGTAATTGGCAGTGTGAGGACTGCCACAATTGGCACATTTAGCCGGGTAGAGTTTGGTTTAGTGCATGTATTTGTTGGGTGGGCGACCCCACATTTTAAATATTTGAATTCAGCCTTGTACATTTTCTGGGCGTGGCCAAACCTTTGACATCTGTGGCACTGCCCTGTTGAAGTTCTTTTTCTTAATGGTTCTATAGTAATTTCCAGTCCACAGATGAATGTCAGATCACATATGTGCTTATAAGCTTGACTGATCTCAATTAGAACCAGTGGCATTGGAGTCTTGTTTTTTTTTGGTCATTCTACTGACCTTAACGGGTGGTGGGTATTGATGGTGTAGATCCGCAGCCACTTCTATGGATACGTCTTCCGAGACACCTCTAATCACTACCTTGAGGTTTATTTCTGATCCTAGTGAAATGGTGTGATACTGTATACCTTTGGCATCCAATTCACCAGTCAATCTTTGATAATCCATCACTGAACAGGGCTGGATTTTAATACCATCTGTGACATTCTTTGCTTGACTGTATGAAATCTTCAAATTGGACATCATAGTCCTTAGGGAATCATCTACTACGATACTATTTATCAAAACACTAAAAAAAAAGCTTGTAAAAACGAATAGCCAATGAAAACGTTCTCTTTTGCACCAATAATATTTCTTTCGCATTTCCCAGAGCGCAATAATTTGATGTTTTCTCATCTAACCTTGCGCGATAACAAAATGTCCCAAACAATCACATTTTATTAACCCCAAACCTTTCCCCCCCTTCACTTTGATGAAAGAAAACATTTAAATTTTTCATCTTTTTATGTTGGGGTTGGAATAAACAGGAGATGATAAAAAAAAATGCATTTAATGATGTCAACGACCCTCTTTATAATATTCATAGTTCAAGGAGCTGGCCAAATCCAGGTTGCTTTTAACCGTGAAGAGATGATGCCTAACCACAGACTAATCAAATTCTTTCCTCTCCTATCGAGCCTTATTTCGTTAACGAGGCAGGAGGGAGTTATCTCGTACTCCGATAAACAGGATGTAGTGATGAGTGCGAACACTTTGGGCATGTCATACTCTTACTCTTTGTGAAAGCATTAGAATCGCAGTTCGTAGAGAGCTTACATACAACTTGCAAACGTAAGCAGAAAACTTAGGTCATTCATTTAAAGCATTTAAATCAGTCTTTCATGCGATAATAAAAAAAGTTATCAAAAGCGTGAGGAAAATAATTCTTTTGATGCCCATTTAAAATCATAAATTAATAGTGACAATATTAGTCATTAAAAGAATACTGCACAAATGGTTACCCGGAGAACGAGGACGGTCACGTGCTCATTTCATTTACTCAAAGGGATTTTTCATATAGTGCACGTCATACAAATGTGGATGAAATACTTAAAAATGTAAAATTTTCTGGCCTTTAAAGGTGAAAAGGAAACAGGATGCAATTCTGAGGCTTTTTAAACAAGCCAGTGATGCGTATCAATATAATAATTATTATAAAAGGTGGTTGCTTTAATGCAGCTGAATTAACTCCTTATCTTTGGGAAGTAAGGTGACCACAGCATGGTAAGGAAGGCAAAATCAGATTACGAGAAGTTATCAGAGCAAGTGAAAGGAAATCCCCCAATTTTTTTAAGAGAATGTGCTGGGGAACAGGTGATGCCTTTGACTATACTCTGGCAAAATTCCAAGAGAGCGGAAGGAGCGAAAAATAATTCCTTTGCATAAAGGAGGATCCGAGTCTGTGGCAGCAAAGTATAGATCAATCAGTATCTCAAGAGTGGTGATAAAAGTTGGTCAAAAAGAGAATTCAGGAATGGGTGGATAAAAATGATGCTTATGAGGAGGAACACGACTTTGTAAAGGGCCTTAGTAATCTACTAACTTTTTATAATAAAACGAACAGCTGAGTTAGATAAAGGGAATGGCAACATGACGATACTGCTGGATTTTGCAAAGTCATTTGACAAGATCCACATGGAAGTCTGTTACACAAGTCTGGTCCCCCATATGCTAAAATGCAGCATGTGGGGGACCAGAATCCAGGCGACGTCTCCTGGATGACTAGTGCTGTGGCACACCACTAGTCACGTGCCACAGGACTCTGTACTTGGACCACTGCTGTTTAATTTGTAGATAATGATATAGGAAATAATTTGAAGGGAGATATTCAATTGTTTGCTGATGATGCAAAGTTAGGTAGTGTAATAGTTAATCAAAGTGATTAACTTTAAATAGATTGATACTATGGGCAAAACAATGGATATCAATGGTTTCTAGAAGAGGTATGATACTGTGTTGATAGTTTGGATCTCTGTGCAAGAAGAGTAATAAATACTAATACTATTAATGATATTTGTCATCCATATGATAGACCACAATCTGGTGTTGATTTCTTTTCCTGTGGGATAACACTCACACGATCACTCATTCATAATCTGTGGCATTATAAAAACGCAATGAAGGATCTTCATAACTCCTATGTTTACTTTTCTTGTTTTGAATTACTGTTTTTAATCTTCTAGTACACAATTGCACTGAATGTATAAATAAAAGAAATTCTTGTAATGGAAATATTCATTTCCCAGTTCACTTAATTCACATTTCTTATCTAAAAGAAATTCTTATATATATATATATATATATATATATATATATCCTTTGTATTCTCATCTTAGTAAGATACTTCCTGTATTCATCAATGTAGAGAATGCTACAACCGTAAAAATTTTTTAGCTCCATTTGTACCATTAGCTACTGACATTAATCATGGATTGACAGGAAAAATCCAATTGTTACCGCATTTTCCCTGGTTGTTCAACGGATTAATGCACCCACTGTTCAACCTATAAGCTGCTTGTTCAATTCCTAGCGTGAACATTTATCTTTATGTGGGAAATGAATTCCATCACCCACTGAGAGATCACTGCTTCACTTACTGAAGGCCTGAACTGGCTTGAAAAGAAAGGCTCATGGATTATGTAAAAAATAAAATCAGCTCACCCATGGTACTAACGTATCATATGTTTATTTACGACCTTTCATGAGTAGAATCACATAAAAAGAAGCAAACATGATGGTCCCATGATTTCCAGAATTTGAACAGCTTCTATCTAACTCATTTTCCACCACTGTTCCATCTCTCTAACCAAAAGGCTGTGCATTTATGATTGACTTTAGGTGGAGGATGACTTGCATTCACCTGGTGTTAGTAACCACTATCCAGCTTATTGAAAACTTCTGTTTTTAGAGCAGTTTCTAGATTGTAAAAAATAAAAATACAAGAAATATATAAAATTAATAAAAAAACAGTGGATCTGTTTTTGAAAATGATAATCACTAATTTCCTTAAACACACTAAACAAATGAAAAACATAAATGAGGTTATGTTATCCCAGCCTGGTTGGCCGAGTAGTTAGTGTATCTGCTCTCCAGCTAAATGATTGCGGGTTTGAATCCAAGCGTGGGCATGGGTGTTTGTGATTGTTTGTGAAAATACTAGTGGCAGTAGTGAGCAGTAGATGGCATTGGTGTAGATGAGAGGTCCGCAACACAGCGCCCGCTCCGAATTTTTAGTGCGCCTTCAGAGAAATTATTGTAAACTGATGTGGAGTTCGCAGCAGTAATAGTCCTTATAAGGACTGGCTTAAAGGGGCGAAGCAAGAATGCTTTTCATCTTCCCCGTTATCTGTAGAGGACAGTGTAGGGATAAGGTGTTATTTAGCTATTAAAGCTATGATCATGGCAGGAGGGTAACAGCAATAGCGGAGCCTCAATTAGAACTTCATTGGCTAAAAGATTGCCATCCGTTACCCTCCAAGGGTATTGGATTGAATGAATCAATCACCGTATGTGTAAGTAAAGGTGATATCTCAAATGGGGGGGGGGGGTGGGGGGGGGGGGGGGTGGGGGGGGGGGGGGGTGGGGGGGGGGGGGGGTGGGGGGGGGGGGGGGTGGGGGGGGGGGGGGGTGGGGGGGGGGGGGGGTGGGGGGGGGGGGGGGTGGGGGGGGGGGGGGGTGGGGGGGGGGGGGGGTGGGGGGGGGGGGGGGTGGGGGGGGGGGGGGGTGGGGGGGGGGGGGGGTGGGGGGGGGGGGGGGTGGGGGGGGGGGGGGGTGGGGGGGGGGGGGGGTGGGGGGGGGGGGGGGTGGGGGGGGGGGGGGGTGGGGGGGGGGGGGGGTGGGGGGGGGGGGGGGTGGGGGGGGGGGGGGGTGGGGGGGGGGGGGGGTGGGGGGGGGGGGGGGTGGGGGGGGGGGGGGGTGGGGGGGGGGGGGGGTGGGGGGGGGGGGGGGTGGGGGGGGGGGGGGGTGGGGGGGGGGGGGGGTGGGGGGGGGGGGGGGTGGGGGGGGGGGGGGGTGGGGGGGGGGGGGGGTGGGGGGACACTCTCCCCGGAGACTCAAAGTGCTCCCTTAAGGTAAAAACCTTAAGAGAGCGAATTCAAAAACTCCTCGCCCAAAGGGGTAGCAGCAACAGCCGAACCTCAGTTAAACTTCATTGGTACAGCTTTGCGTTGCTATCCATCACCCCCAAGGGCATTAATGAACCAATCGACTATGTAAGTAAAGGTTCAATCTCAAAAATATCGGACGATCTCTAGGCCACTCATTCGTGGGCGAAAGACCGTCCAAATCTCAGCGTTGGTTCTACTCAGTGAAACTCGATTATTACCGAGCAGAACCGCTCAAATTCCGAGGAAAATAATTCACCGAGAAAGCCCCTCAGCGGGCCGTGCCGGAGAACACCTCCCCCGGAGACTCAAAGTGCTCCCTTAAGGCAAAAACCTTAAGAGAGCGAACTCAAAAACTCATCGCCCAAGTGGGTAAGAGCAACAGCCGAACCTCAGTTAAACTTCATTGGTACAGCTTTGCGTTGCTATCCATCACCCCCAAGGGCATTAATGAACCAATCGACCGCATCTCACGGTCGATTGATTCAATCTCCCCCGCGCAGCAGTAGTTTTGCAGCGTAGATTTTAATATATCTGAGAGATACATTCATTACTAGTATGTGCTAAAATGCAAGAAAACGTAAAGAAAAAAAACACTGAAAATATTATACATGATGGTACAAATTAAGCGAATATTGAATCCAACATTATTTCATAGCTGAATATAGAAACTAGAAGAGTTTCATGTCGAATATATAGAAAACTAAAAGTTTCGGCGGATGCAAGCATAAGTGCGGTCTTATGGGCAACTCGTAATAAAGGTTAAGCAAGCTATAGACCTCTTTCCTTAGTATTTTCCATAAGTGTAAAGCACATCTTGCAGAGGTCAGCAACCTTTTTAATATGAAGAGAGCAATATAAAATTTGAAAATTACGGAGGGCTCGTGACACAGGCATTTTTTCTCTCATTTTCAGGCTTAGAAATTTTATGATTAGTTGTTTTTAAGAAAAATGAGATTTCAAATTTTAACATTATTTTATTTACTTCGCTTTTACGACATATTTTTGCCACATATGAATGAATATAAAATACCATAAAATATAAAAATAAAAAATGAATACAAAAAAATATTCGTGTTAACAATTAGCATGTAGCTGTCAGATCAGATGCGAGCGCCTTGCTTTATCAATCATAATGGCAAATGTATTTGTTTATTATGCAATAATAGTGTGTCTATTTCTAAAAAAATTAATATAGAAAGACATTTCAAAACCATTCATGCCAATTGTAATTTTAAGTTTAATTATTTAAATCAGGAGGAGTCGGAAATGCAGCGTCCGTCATATGAAAAAGGTTGCCGACCATTGGTATAGATGATGCAGTTCGCTCTAGTCGGTGAATTGAGTGGTGGAGACTGAGAGTTGTAGAGTAGGTGCCCTTCCTCAATGAGTCTTCAGACTCCCTGGAGGTATCACTTAACAATTATTATTATTATTATTATTATTATTATTATTATTATTATTATTATTATTATTATGTAACACCTCCAGGGAGTCCAAAGACTCATCGAGGGAGGGCATCTACTCTATGAGTTTCCGTCTCCACCAACCGCAACTACCTTCATCATCTATACCTACGCCGACTACCCCAGATCATCATCACAATAATAATATGATTATTCAAAAGGGACGAATTATCCATGCTTGCTATGCTTGCTGCGCAAGCTCATTACTTGAGAAAGAAGTAATATTTATTTGTTAATAAATGCATGCATTTATAAACATTCCATTTAGGCTTTTATTTTTGTAGACAGAAGACGTCTTAAGCTTGCGCGGCAATAATTGAGCTTTGCGTTGTGTATCGAAGGCCGATGCTTGCTCGTCTAGTCAAAGCTACCTTGGCTTGCTCGGTTGTTGGAGCTTCTAGGTCCTCGCTGCAGCGCTGTGATTTCATGCGCGCGCGTAGCCATTTCCGCTCCCTTCACGTTGTCTTAAACACAGGCCATACGCAGTCAAAGTAGCTCTAGCCAGTGAGCTTCAGCCAGCCTTTATAAGTGTGCGTGTTGCTTGGGAAAATTAAGTTACAACCAGCTTTTTATGACGATGTCATTGACCAGTTCATAAAGAAGAACCGTAGGGTAGAATTTGTATTCAAGTAGCTAAATTTAAAAAGATAGAATATCATTTGTAAATTAAATAAATGTTGTACTTGTATGATTAAATGTACATAAATTTCTAAATATATAGTTTTAAATGGTCAGTAATTCGTTATTCCGCTAATCAGACTTCATGCTTGCTCTTGAATGAATAAAAGGGCAAGCGTGGATTGAATTTCAAGACCAGCATTCGCCACTGTTATTCAAATGAAAAACTTACACAAAATTGAAGATACTGAGGGTCGGGGATGCCAAACGAATAAAGGAACCAAGAGTCAGAGAGATTTATATCAGAGAGAAGTTATAAAATTGACATATGTTAAAATGCAGTGACCCTGGTATAACGCGGTACTTATACACCATGTCTACAAATTGTAGTAACCCTTGTTCGATGCGGTGTCGATAAAAATACAATGTCTACACATTGTAATAACCCTTTATCTTTTCATATATTTTTCACCGTGTGACTTAAAAATCAAATTTTATCTTCGTTAAATTTGTGTCTACCCGTATCGCGCATGTAGTTGTAAGTAGCGAATTTATATTAGGGGAAAATACCCTTCAACATGCATGTATGTCAATTGTTAACCGTATAAAGTGTTTATTGTTAAAAATTGTCTTCGTTTTCTGTCAGGAAAAATCATAAGTGTGTTAATCTCAGGTTGATCACTTTATTTTCTGGTGAGTTACATACATAATTAATATGAATGCTTTTTTATGCAAAAAAATATTTTTTTATAGTAATGGCCGCGAACTGCAGCGAAAGGGAAAAATCAACATTGAAAAGAAAATTTATTTCTGTCGAAGAAAAAATTAAAATCTTGGATCGGGTTGAAAAATGGAGAAAAACAGGAAAGAAAAAGAAAATTCCTTTGGATGGAAATCTTATTAAACAAAAAACTCTCACAGTTTATAAACATTTAATGTAGACCAGGTGTTCAATGCAAATGAATCCAGGTTATTTTTTTGGGGGGGGGGGAAATGCAAAAACGCACCTATATTTCGAAAAACGAAAGTCAGCTCCTGGATTCAAAGTTTCTAAAGATAGAATTACTCTACTGTTTTGTAGTAATGCATCAAATCCTCGTGCTATGAAAGATTAAAATATGCACTTTATTTTATTTTGCCTAAAACATTTATGCATTATGTGCAACGAAGTTTATGTACAATTTCTAATTTATAATTTTATACAGGTATTCCTTGCTTAACGCGGCGAAATTAATTGCGGCAATCCCTTAACGCGTCTTTAACCCTGCAGAGCTCACAGCTGATCTGACAGATACATACAAAATGTTTAATTTAATATAAATATTCTTACACAATTCAGTGTATAGCTTGGAGGTCATGAGTAGCTGTGCATTCATATGTTGCGAGTGATATTTCGCACTGTTGTTTGCTGTCAGTTTGGGTTAACACATGTTATGTAAAGGTTGTGATATTTGACAATAAATTGTATCTGAGAGATACCGCGACCTCCGATGTCAGTATAATATGGTTTAGTTTTTTTTTTTATTCTTTGTTCAATAATTTCTAGATTGTAACTGAAAGTAAATAAACCATCATTCATTACTGAAATAGAGAGCCAAAGACTTATTTATCATACATGTCCTCTAGGAGATGTGCTTTACATTTATGGAAAATACTGAGGACAGTGATCTAGACCTTACTCCACCTTTACTACGAGTTGTCCATAAGGTTACTTATTTATACTTGCATCCGCCGAAACGTTTAGTTTCTATATATTCGCCACGAAACTCTTGTAGTTTCTATATTCGGCTATGAAATAATGTTGGATTCAATATCCACTTAATTTGTACCATCATGTATTATATTTGCAGTGTTTTTTCTTTGTTTTATTGCTTGTTCGCCGAGGCCTGGAGTCATTTTGCTTGTTATCGTAGAATTTATGCCGATAAGAAAAAAACTAAAACCGTCCAAACGACTCTTGATAACTTCTTTTGATAAAAAAATTACAGTAAATAATGTAGGTACAAGTATTTATTAAACATTTACTTTGCATTCATTTTTTATCTTTCCTAAAAGAGTACCATATAAAACGAATTATTAATACAGTAATCGATCATGGACGGATTGTAATTTTTACCATTGATTACTAGATTTGATTAACGCGATTTTGATGTGCGCGGCAACGTCGAGGGATTAATTAACCGCGTTAATCGAGGGATACCTGTACTATGTATTTGTTTCATAATTTCTATTTTTTCATAAATTGCATGAATTACCTGAATTAAATAAAAATATTTTTTATTGGATATGTCATTGTTGTTTATATAATTAAAAAAAATGATTTTGGAACATAATCATACATTTTCTATGTGATCTGAGTCTCGCATAACGCCATTTATATAACGCAGCAACCTAACATCCACGTTATACGAGGGTTACCTGTACATACTGCTTATTTTAAAGTATAATGAAATATAGTCTTAAAATAAGGAAAAAATTTGAAAAAAAAAATTAACTTAGGAAACAGATGATAGCACCAACGTTCCCTCTAAGCTGTGCACACATGCCTAGTAACTACACAAAATTTTTTTTTGCTTTCAGAATTTCTAATTTAGTAAATTTTTTAACAAACTATTTATTTTATTCATTATTTTGTTATGCTATTTATTTTATTTAATTATTTCTGTAATGTCTCTGTTCCACTCCAATATTACTCTAATGCATTCAACTCAATACACTGATTACCGTATATTCCAGCGTATAAGTCGACTTTTCAGCACTGAAAAAAAAGTACTAAATTTTTTAGGTCGACTTATACGCCAGGTTAAAAATTGTTTGCTTTCCAAGAAAAAACTAGTACGTATCATACTCTTAACAGCGTATGATACGTACTAGTTGAAATATTTTTACTTATTTACCCTTTTTATTAACAATATACAAAAAGGGTAAACAAGTAAAAATATTTCAACTTATATCAAATTTATTTACAGAAAAAATTATTTACATGTTATATAATGATTTATTTACAAAAGATTATGTAGGTAATGATTTATTTACAAAAGATTATGTAGAATTTTAATTATGTAGGTAACTACATAATTAAAATTTTATTTTCACTGTCTGAATGTATGAAAGTTCATTGTACTCTGGTTCTGTAATTTCTTCCGGTATATCGTAATATATTCGTTTTCTCCATCAGATTTAGCATCGATTTCGTCATCATTGTAAACAAATTCATCTTCCGAGCTATCTAATTTGTTAGATCTAGCACATTTTTTAAAAATATTTTATTACTGTATCATCCCATGCTTTCGGTACCCATTCACACATAGTTATCAAAGTCGCATTTGTCCTCCTTTTGTGTAAATTTTCTCTCCTTCTTGCATCCACGCATTCCTCTGTTTTCGTAAGCATCCAACGGTTGCGCTAGTGAAGTTAACCCACTTGGAATCACTGCCATATTGGTATTATTCTCTCTTAATTTTGTGCTCTCCGTTAAATGGGATTGGAACATGCCCCACACTAAAAGATTGTTTGGATTTTTTAATGCACCTTGTCGTGTATTCCAAATATTTTTTATCCACAGCTTAATTCCTGCTTCGTTCATCCAACCATTCTCATGAACATGGACAAAAACGTTTCTTGGAATTTTGATCTTTGGCATTGTTTTTCTTTTAAAAGTTATCATAGGTTTTAATTTAGTAGCATCAGCCATACAATTTAATCACTTTGCACTTAAAACTCGCGTCATATTTCATTCTTTTAAAAGCAGCCATTGCACTTTAGTTCACTATTGGTCAACTGATCAATACGAAATAAAATTTCTTTTGTCAACTAGGTATTTTATATATTTTGCTAAAACAAAGAATGGAAGGACTAAAAGGGCAGTTATGATCCTAGTGGTTGACGCCTGTATAAACATATTACTTAAAAACTCTCGTAATTTTTATTTTTAAAGAAATTTTTCGAGTCGACTTATACGATGAGTATACTATAAAAACTCAAATAAACTAAAAAAACATACCAATATCGACTTATACGCCAGGTTCACTTGTACGCCGGAATATACGGTAGTTATTTTTAGCCTGTGCAGTGTGGGTGAACTGATGCTGACATCAGCAAGCTTCAGGGACACTGTCTAAACAGTAGTCACTTGAACTCATGTAAATTGTGGAGTTTTATAGCTATGTGGATTAATTTAGCGCTTGCAAATTTGCAGTTATATCTAGATAAAAAAAGAGCAACATTAATATAATAGCTGAAGGAATAAGCATTTAGGTTGTTTGCGGCTTGTCAGTACAGGCTACTGCACACATTGAGTCTGAGACTGGAAACTTGCACAGAAAATGTTTTATGAGCACATGGGCCAGTAAAATTTAGGACACATTCCACTAAGTACAGGAATTAGTGCAAGAAAGATCACATTCAGAGAGCATTTTAAAATCAGTAGCACCCAAGGCAAATTTGTCAACCAAACACACGCATGTACAATGCAGTTATCCAACTAGCATGACCGATTTTAACAAAAATTAAAACTGCTTGGCAAATGTACTAAAAGTCTATAAATTAAAGATCCCAAGAAATTATGTTCTTGGTTTCATCCTTTATCCAAGTGTAAGCAAACGAAGTTTGCATTTGAAGTCACTTCACGACTGGGCTACTTGTATAGAGGCTAATGACTTCACATCAATTGCCTCGGTATCCATAATGCAATGCACATATCCTTACGGAGGTGTATAATGCTATTTTTATGAGAAGGGCCACTACCCAGACCAGTGTCAACCTTTATACTTGAATAAAGGATGAAACCAAGAATAATATTTCTTGGCATCTTTAATTTATAATATAACTAAGTGAAAAAACTTTCAACATCTATGTCTAATCCAGAGTATTTTAGTAATATGGAGTGGCACGTTTTATCTACTTGTGTATGGCAATATGACTTCTGCATTACTTCAACTTTGACATCACTTCTGGGTCTGGCTCCCACTGCTGAAACCTCAAATAAAAGTAGAAACTGGTCTGGGTAATGGCCCTTCCCATAATACATAGCATTATACATGTTCATAAGGATATGTGCATTGCATTATGGGATACGAAGGCAATTGATGTGAAGTCAGTCTCTATATACAAATAACCCAGTCGTGACGTGACTTTATGTGCAAACTTTGTTTACGTACGCTTGGATAAAAGATGAAACCAAGAATATAATTTCTTGGGATCTTTAATTTATTGCTATTGCCTGCCTGGTTGGACGAGTGGTTAGCGTATCCGCTCAATTTCCCACGCCATGGTTTTAAGGGTCCCTCACAGAAAGAAATCAATTTCCTATGCCATGGCTTTAAGAGTCCCCCACAGAAAGAAATCAGAATGTTTACAACTCGATTGGTGATAAGTATAATTCATAAAAATTCCTCGTTTTTCTTTCGTTTTCTACCTATTATCATTTTGAATTAAATAAATACTAAAAAGGTGTATTTTGTGATATGTAATTATTTATAAGAAACTTTTATTCTTTTTAAACATATCCTATAAAAATAAAATATCTTTAACTTTCAACATGAGTATAGATAATCATTTCATTTTTCGAAAGATTAAATTAAAATATTGGTAGTTTAGTTTGATCAAACCAGTTTCACACCGTATGCCATCTGGTTCAAATCAGCTGGATATACGCTTCCCAAAGAAAACCAGGTAAGTCCTAATATAATATATTATTTTTTTAGTTTTTCAACTTGATTATTTTTTTAGTTTTTCAACTTTACTGAGAAAGAAAATTTATTATTTTTTTTTGTTTTTCAACATTAACTGAGAAAGAAAAAAGGTAAGATGATAAGTATAATTCGTAAAAAATCCTCATTTTTCTTTGGTTTTCTACCTCTTATCATTTTAAATTAAATAAATACTAAGAGTGTGTATTTTGCGATTTGTAATTATTTATAAGAAACTTTTATTATTTTTAGAAATATCTTATAAAATATGAAACATTTTTAACTTTCAACATGATTATAAATAATAATTTCTTTATTTTTAAAGATTAAATTAAAATATCGTATTTTAGTTTGATCTAGAAAATCCTTCGATTATACGTTTGATATATTCAGTAAATTCAGGCATGTTGATATTCTTACGTGTTGGCAGTTATTCATCCGAGGTTGTATGATGTAATTCATAATACCAAAGACGAAAAAGTATTATTTAATTATCTGAAAAAAAATGTCCTTAGATTCGAACTATCACCTTCAGAGAACAAAAACCGTCACAAATCAAGAAACTAACGTACTAATTTGTCTCCCTCTGGTGGTGTTGATTAAAATGAAGACTGCAGTTTACAAGTGCTGCCGCTACTGACTTCAAAAACAGCCTCTCCAAATTATAACAATTTTTACGCATCATTTTGGCTTTCTTTCATCAAGATCTGCGTGATGAGGACATCTAAAGCGTTGTCTTCCATTCCGAACATCGTAAAAAAAGATCATGAATATATTTTTTCTTATGTTCTCCGATGTTAACAGATCTTTCTCTCTATCCACAGTAAGGTATTTCACAGGCAAGAGACGCTTCATACATTCCTATATTCTTCATTAATTTCACGATCCTGAATCAAACCAGTTTCAAACCGTATCCCATCTAGCTCAACACAGATGGATATACGCTTGCCAAGGAAATCTAGGTAATTCCTTTTAATATACAAGCATTAATTTGTTTAGTTTTTCAAATTAACGGTGAAAATAATACTCAGTGCTCTTGCTCCATCAGTGTGCTACATGTTATTAACAAGTCTAGTAAGATAAGGGCGTAAGTCTATCATAGAATATATTTAAATCGATATTGAAGATGGACGTTAGTCCAATAAATAATTGTTGGCATAACAAGTCTAAAATTTGCAGACGATATTTTTCTTCTTGCAAACTCAAAGAAAATCTTGTAGATTATAGATAAGCCCAAAACCAGTACCAAAACGTTGGATACGATCTGTTGATTAGGGAGGGAAGGATATCCACTCGACCAGCCAACTGCACTGTGGTATGGGCATGTGCGATGGGTGCAGTATATTTTATCTATTTTTGTTGATCTATTATATAGTAAAATAGATCAATAAAAAGGAGTTTATTACTGTTTATTTTGAGTTATTCCTTTAATAAAAAGTTTATTTTGATATTACGAGGCTTATCTCACTAACCGTCCTCTCATTCCAGTTACACGGACTACCATCCCTTACATCACTTATGAGATTGCAGCAATCACGTGACTGCAGCTTCCTAGAAACATCGCCAACAAAAATCCTTATTTTAGGCCAAATATCGCATGCTATTTGTGTACTTCTGTTTATATTGGCGATGTCATTTGGTTTAAATGACCTCAGCTTCTCATCTAGTTTGCAAAGAACATTTTCGGCTGAAGGGCAATTAGCCTATCTCATAGTAAGAATGCAATGTGCTTCATCTCGGAAAGTGGAGATGTTCATTAAAAACAGGCAAACCTGCATGAAAGAACATATGCATAATATACTGATCTTACAGTCTTAGATGCATCAACAGTAATTCAAAACCACCGAACTATGCCCTGATATTAATTATTGGCATTATCAGATAGCTGCTAATGCGTTAATAAAAAAATAGCAATGTAGGACTATCATAGTACTGCATTGCTATAATAAGGCCACCCCTGTCAGCAGGTAGTCATATGCTCTCAGCGGTTTTTGTGAAGAGCCTCGAACTTTTTTAGAAAGCTCTGAAACTGCTCATTTGTTAGTGGGGCTTCAGTGTGTGTGAAGAAGCTCTGCATTTTCAGTTTCCTCTTCATCATCTGAAGAAAGAATAACCAGATACATAGATAGATAGATAGATTGTTTTTTTATTGTGAACATAACAATCGTATATACAGGATTAAGTGGTTTTTGGTTTTCTGCAGTTAGGCAGAGAGGTTACATGCTCATACTCTTGTTGAGGTATGTTACATCGAAGTCACTTATAAGGCGAATTACATTTTTTTTTTTAGATTAAAGCCATTAAGAGTTATTTTAACATGATACTGTATAAAAACTCTGAATTCATATATTATTGTTCTGATCTGTTCGCAACAGACGTCCTGCTCTATTTCGTCCCAAAAGCGTACTGAGTTCACATTGACTGTGTGTGTGTGTGTAAGGCATTCAAGTGTTTCCATAATGCATTAGCGTCGTATTGTTGCGATAAATGGATCTGTCCCTTAAAATTGCAAAAATATAGGAAGCACTTCATTACTTAGAAGTGTTACATATCTAACAGTGTTCATCATTGTGTAGAACCAACAGTACCCTACGAGAAGCAACCGCACTACACCATTACACCTCCGCCAGCAAACTTCACAGGTAGGATGATCATCTTGGTCATAAAGGATAAGCGATCGCATCCGTACTTACTTCCCAATAGAAAACTTATTGTGGCTGATAAAGTGATTATTCGCTCCACATTTCTCGCTCTGAATTCCTGTAGATTCGCTAAACTTCTATTCGGTAATTTGCGCAATGACACTAAGGAACAACAGGTGGTGACAGAATGGGTTTAGTAAGTCTGTTGGTACATTTTGGAATATGGTAGTAGGAAGTAATAAAGAGGCCTCAGTCGACCTGTTTAGCTATGTAACCGAGAAGTTGTGACTCAACGGTGAGCAGACATCATCTCCTTACAACTGTCCTAAAAAAAAAAAACTGAAAAAAATACGCTTAATTTGACCAACTAAATAAACCTAAAAATAGCGGAATAGCCATGAAGGAGAACTGTGATAAACATTGGAAGTAGAACCACGTGAACTGAAAATGGGGGAAGAACCTGGCCGGCCCGTGTGATACAGCTCACAGGGAGCTGCACCGTCTCGATGTTGGCTTTCGCCGCTTGGGTTTAATCAGGCCAAATCTCCTCCTGTTTGTGGATTATTTTACAAATGGAGACAAGGTTTCAATTATCCCTGTGTCAGGACACAGAGGATTGGTGGTTTGCACCATTTATTCACGAACCTCCCATTTCCTAACATTTGCCTCTCTTGTGCCAAGAACCTAAGCAAGTAGAAGTAGAACCTACTTAAAATTCTCGCGTAGATTCTGTTTTCATCCCGTACCTGGAATTTTTCTCGCACTTTCCAGATATGACATTTTAGCACATTTACAAGACAGATTACGAATTTTTGCGTTTTTCTGACAGGTGTGTGTGTGTGGGGGGGGGGGGATTGTAAGTATACAATCTCCGTTAAAGTCAGCATCGGGATTCCTAAAACGGTACTCACTCTTTGCGAGATACGTTGAGCGGGGTGGAAGGCAGAAGTAAAAGAAGAGTTCCACCGTTTCAACGTCTGGCAAATGTCACAGAAAGGGTCGCACGGTCTTTGTATGTATCGGGACTTGACTTGACTACTTTCACCGGGAGATGCCCATAGGCTATCCGCCATGCTAAATCCCCGTGAAATGGTTGTCCCCAGCTATTTTTGATGTCGTTGAATAATATTTCCGTATTTGTTCCCAGATGCGGAGTATCACATCTGGAAAGCTGAAAACATTCCCAGTATAATGCTTGCGATTTTAATTTTATAACATTTAAACCATCTGTTGTAAACTCTTTATATGCTTACATTGTACCACTCGGGCACAACCTCTGCGCATGGACCAACAGTGGTCCCGAAGTAGGGAAGGAAATGCCCTAGAAAGTATTTAATTAAAGTGCCGGAAAGATGGTTTGAAATTGAGGCCTTCCGTATGGTTTTAAATGTATTAAACGTAAATTAGGCACTTTAGGTTCGGTAGCGAAATTCCCCGTTGGCTACTTTTTAGTTTTAAATATTCTTTTCTAATTTCGTGCTTTCTGTTATTCCAAAAGAAATCTATTAATATGTTTCAAAGCTGATTTTCTTGGATTTCCTTTATGTCCGTTACGTTTGTGGTATGCATGAGCATCGAGGTGATTACTGTTTTAATTATTATTGCTCTGCCATAAAAGGAAAAGTAATTGGCCTTAAAAAGCTTTGATTTTTCGCTACAGGCTTCCTGTAGTTTTCTCACGAGCAGTACCAGAGTCGCAACTGACGGAACGCCCAGTACTGTGAGAGGATGGATTTGCCGAGTTAAACCATACGGAAGACACGTTTGCTGGAAATTTCCAAAATTTTTAATTTTGGTTTTTTTCTGCATTTACGCGTAGACCACTGGTCACGCTGATTTTTGCAATATGCCGAAATAGATGTAGATGGACTCAGAGTCTCTGAGCGTAGCCACTACATCATCGGCATATGCCACAATTTTGCTCTGTCTGGAGACTAGCGGTAACGGTATTCCTCTGGCTGCGGGGGAGTAATCTATCTTCCTGATGAGGGGTTCTAGAGCTAAAGAAAAAAGGAGAAGGCTTAGCGGGCAGCCCAGCCTTTTTTTTTCAGAATCTACCCCTTTTTGCATAAGAATAGGTTCTGAAAGGAACCCGTTTACGGGCTATTTGGGTGGAGGCCTCTGAGTAAATATCTTTAATTACTCCTCTTGGCCCAGATCCCACCCCAATTTTTTGAAGCACGCTATGTAAGTAGGTATGCCAGACGCTGTCGAAAGCTTTATCCAGATCAGTTGAGAGAAGTGCCAAAGGATAATCCTTGTTTTTTGGTAAGGCGGATGAGATCCTTTAGGAAAAAGAGATTTAGTTCCATCGGTCTACCTGGAACTCCATAAACCTGAGAGCTGGTTATGTCATTTTTGATGCCGCATTTAATGCGGGCGCGGATAATTTTGGTAAAACTTTTATAGTCTGCGTTTGTTAGGCAGATTAGTCGCCAGCTGTTTGCTAAAGTGCGAAATCGGTCGTTCTTTGGAATAAGTACAGTGTAACTTTTAACGAAATCCTCGGGGATATTTCCCGAAGTGAGGAAATCATTAACTATTTTTACTAAAATTGGTAAAACAAAGTTCCAGATTGATCGATAGAACTCGATCCCTAACCCACCTAAGTCGGGAGTTTTCCTTGCCCTCATAGTTTTAGAGGCTGCTTTTATTCATCAGCAGTTATCGGCTTGTCATGCAGAGCGCTAAGATGATCGGGGAGAAATGTGATGTCCCACTCGCTAAAGCCATCCCGCCTTGCTGATCAGAAAAGGCGTCGAGGCGCTGATAGAAATGTTGGAGGATTTCCTGAGTCGATTACCTTTGGCCGTTCTTTTGGATTCGGTACACTGTTCGATCGTCATATGCTGCAACCTGTTGTTGGTTGTAAAATGCGGTAGAAGGTGTTTCCACATATCTGAGGAAGAGTCTCGCTCGAAAATCGAGGTCATCGGCCCTTCTCTGCGGCTCTTCCTGTAGTTCGATTTCTACTTGTCTGACGAGATCGCTACAAGGAACTCCGTTCCGCTCATTTGTTCGATACTAGCCTAGTTCCCTATAGAGTCCCTCAGACATTTTCGCTGTTGGTGCGCCCACACCTTTGAAAGACTTCCTGAGCCTGCATTTTGAACTTTAGCCATGCTTCCCAGTCCCAGCTAGGGTCCTTCCGTCTATCACAGAGGTGCTGTAGCTCGTAGCTAAAAAGACTGGGGAAAGTGGGAGGGAGCCTCCACGGACCTCTAGCGGTTTTCATGACTTCTGGGATTGATTTTTAACAACACCATTTTGTGTTCCATCCAAAGACCGCTCAGTGCAATATGTCGTACCGCAACAACATGTAGTTCTAAAGTTTGGGAAACGTAGAACCCGTCGAGCCTTGTTGATATTTGACCAGGCACCACGTCGTTCCGACTTTGAAAGAGTTCTGCCGCCTCCAAATATCAACAAGGTCGAAATTTTCGCAGCAGTGTTTTAATTTTGCAAATCCGCCAGTTCCATTGTTGTCGTTTCCGCCTATTTTATCATAGCGGGTGTCCTCTACACAGTTCCAGTCACCCGACACGATTAGTTGTTTCACTCCAAGAAAATAGTTTTCTAGAGAGGCAAAGAAACCCTTTCGCTGGTGAGGACTATTCGGGGTATAAATTGCAACAAATCGAGTTGTACGGTCACCAGACTTCCAGTCCACGGATACTAGACATCCTATAGCATCTCTCTCTGGATGTTGAAGAACCCTCCCACGATGGGGTGACGAATAATTATCCCCACCCTCTCGAATGGGAAGCCCCGAAACACTATTAGATATTGGCCATGAAACTTTTTGAAAAGTTTTCCAAGTCCCAGTGTTTAAAGAAATGGGCTTCCTGTAGAAAAAGAATGTTAATGTTGTGCATTAACATCAGTCTCTAGACAGTGCTTTGCTCGAGAGGATTGCGAAAACCGTTTATATTTAAGGTTACTACTTGGAAATTTAGATTCATGTTTTTTAAGAAAAAAAAATAATACGTTGCTCTCTGCTAGCTGAGTTAAAGTACTGTGTAGGGCACATATTTCGTCTTCATTCAGGTTTAAAATATCTTTGAACTGCTCCTAGGTGGCTGTTTTTAGGTCTTGTATGGTGAGGGGGCCCCCCATTGAAAGCCTATACTATTTGTAGAGGAATGCTTCCCCCTTCCCCAACATCTGAAACACTGGTTACCCTAACTTATCTATGGTTGTTAAAAATTTTTCTAAAGTTACTAAGGGTCCATTAAAGAATGTTCTTAATATTTCTCCGCCTTTGATGCTACACTTGGTAGAGCTATTCTTGTCCTCTGAGATTTCTGATGGGGTAGGATTGATTTGCTGTTCTTGGTGCCTTTGACCTGTTGTTGTTGTGGGAAAAGAGAACTGATCTGGATTTTTTTGTATCTTCTCTTTCTTCTTTTCCAGGCCGTTTTGCTGCAACACTACTGATTTCCATTTCTTCTATTCTGTTTTGTGCGATTTCTGTCGTACTCTTACTGATAGGGCCTTCTACATTTGGGTTCTACTTCTGTTTTATTTTTCCGAGTAAGATTTTGGTGAAGGCGGTTTAATTTTCTGCTGTAGTCTCCTTGCAAAGCTGTATTGGAAATTCTTCGTGCTCTGTTGTTTTGAAAATCTCTGGTGATGTTGTTACTACCGGTTGGATAATATCTCCCATCTCTCCCATCCGTTCCGCATGGGTTCTGTGTGGGCAGGCGTCCACTTTGTGATCTGTGTTACCACACTTCAGACAGGATGATTGACACTGCTTCAGCGCGTGCCCTGCTGCCAGGCAATTTCTGAATTTCTTTCTGGAGCAATTTGCCTTAAGACAGATGTTCGAATGAGCCGTATCGGAATACCTAGCTGAACCATCCACATATCATATCACAGATGATGGGCATAATTCAGAAAAAATTCCCATCTTTCTTTTATTTTTTACCTATTATCATTTTAAATTAAATAAATACTAAAAAGGTGTGTTTTGCGATATGTAATTATTTATAAAAAGCTTTCATTCTTTAAAAAAATATATTTCTAACTTTTAACGTGGTTATAGATAATAATTTCTTTTTTAAAAGATTAAATTAAAATATTCGTATTTTAGTTTAATTTGGAAAGTCCTTCAGAATATAACTTCTAGGATTGATAAATTCCCTTAATTCAGGTATGTCGATATTTTTAAGTCTTGGCAGTTATTCATCCGAGGTTGTATGATGTAATTCATAATACCAAAGACAAAAAAAGTGTTTACTTAATTATCTGGAAAAAATGTCCTCGGATTCGAACTATCACATTCAGAGAACAAAAACTGTCAAGAAAACGTACTAATTTGGCTCCCTCTGGTGTTGAATAAATGAAGAGTACAGTTTACAAGAGCTGCCGCTACTGACTTCAAAAAGTCTCTCTAACTTATAACAGATTTTATGTATCAGTTTGGCTTTCTTCCATCAAGAAAGCATCTAATGAGGGCATCTAATACATTGTCTTGCATTCCGAACACTAAAAAAAAATCATGAATATATTTCTTATGTTCTCAGATGTTAACAGATCTTTCTGTCTCTCTAGTAAGGTACTTCACAGGCACGAGACACTCCATACATCTATATTCTTCATTTATCTCACAATCCTGAATCAAAACCGTTTCACTCTGTATCCCATCTAGTTCAAATTAGCTGGATACACGCTTCCCAGTGTAAACCAGGTAAGTCCTTCTAATAAATTAATTTTTTCGTTTTTCAAATTTACAGAGAAAATAATACCTAGCGCTCTTGTTCTATTAGTGGGTTACATTCTTGCGTATTAACAAGCCTAGTAAGATAAGGGCGCGGTCTATCACTAAATATTTAAATCAATATTGAAGATGGTAACGTCTATGTCTAATAAATAACTATTGGCATACCAAGTCTAAAATTTTCGGACGATATTTTTCTTCTAGGAAACTCAAAGAAAAACTTGTAGATTGCAGATAAGACTACCAAAACATTGAACACAATCTGTTGATTGTGTTCAACGTTTTGGACACAATAAGAAATAAAAACCTTTTGGACACAATAAGGGAAAGATATCCACTCGACCAACCAATCGTACAGTGGTAAGGGCATGTGAGACAACAGCGATGGGGAGGAGTTCTAATCATAGCGTATGTAGTAAAATAGACCAGCAAAAAGTATTTATTATTGTTTATTGGGAATTATTCCTTTAAAATGAAGGAAAATTGTATTTTGATATTAAGGACCATTTGACTAACCGTCCTCTCATTCCAGGTACACGCACTACCATCCCATACATCACTTATGAGATTGCAGCAATCACGTGACTGCAGCTTCATAGAAACATCGCCAACAAAAAAATCCTTATTTCAGGACAAATATCGTATGATATTTGTTTAGTTAAGTTTACATTGGCGATGGCATTTGGTTGAAACGACCTCAGTTTCTCATCCAGTTGGCAAACATTTTCAGTTGAAGGGCAGTTGGCCTATCTCATAATAAGAATGCAATGTGCTTCATCTCGGAAAATCGAAGCGTTCATTGATTAAAAACGGGTAAACCTGCATGAAAGAACATATGCATAATATACTGACCTTACAGTCTTAGATGTATCAACTGTAATTCAAAACAACCAAGCTATGCCATGATATTTATTATTAGCATTAGCAAATAGCTGTTAATGCCATTAATAAAAAAATAATAATGTAGTACAATCATAATAGCTTATAAACTCCTTGCGGGTATATATCAAGTATTTGATTATCACGATTAGGATATTTTTCTACCTATTTTTCAGAGAAGGTGGTGCTATTCCATGGGGCACCACCTCGTCTTGGTGGATGTGCTTGAGCGCTTTGAGGATGCTACGGGCTATGCTGACAGAGAGTAACTACCAGCAAGAACTCCTAGCCAGACAGGGTTAGCAAAGGAGCCATAATAAGTGTGCCTCAACCCTCATTTTAAATGGTGAATAGAAGAAAGAAATTATCGATACCGGATCGATATTCATAACTTCTTTCTAAGCAACAAGGTCCTGGCTCGGGTCAGCAAGGACCGCGTTTGTTTACTATAGCTCCTAGGTATCAGGAGACAAACGTACTATTGCATGGCTCAGACTCTTTTGCCGGGCAAACAGAATAAAGAACTGAAATATACCTAGAACGTCACTGAAGACATTCGTATGGACTTTGGACTTCAGAAATGTGCAACACGCTCCATACTTCGAGGGAAATAACAGGCAACAAAGGAATCACATTTGCAGGTGGAAGGAAAGTTGAAAACTTACCACAGCACGAATCCTATAAATACCTAAGAATTCTAGGCAGATGACATTTTAAATTATATTTTTGATAATTATATATTTTCCAATAAATTATATATTGGATATTTTTGAGCTAACAAATATGAGGTCGGGATTATAGCCCCGCTTCTATCTGTCACTGTTGAAAGATGCAGGGAGTTGCGAATTAATGTTTAGAGAGAAGTTTTCGGCCCCTTTACATTAGTCCTGTATGGATTGTTATTGAGCAGGATGTTGGGGAAGAGAGAGCTTCTTCTGGCGGTTTATAAACTGAGGTGATTGATAATTTTTGAATGTGATTGTAATAATCTCAATGTTTCTGTTGTTCGTTGAGTCAATGGAAGATGTAATTAAGTTTCTTTAGTAAATATTGCACAACCATATTTATCATGGAGTATCTCTTTGATGAGTTTCATGCCATGGAGGTAAGGTCTGGCGGCAGTATCCCCTCTGAGTTTCTTGCATGAGAGCACATCGCAGTCATTATCTCTGCAAATATTTGCAATGAGATCTTGCTTGACGCTGCAAAAGCCTTCAGTATTAAATTATATTATTTTTTGGTCTAGCCCCAGATGGAATCTTTTAGGGCAGGAATTTGGGAGCATTTAATTCGATCGCTTGTGTTTGGTTGATAGCAGCGTTAGCTTCCCCTAATGGGTACTTACAGGGTGCAGGAAAGAGAACCTAGCTGCTGTGCACACCGCATATAATCACAATAATGTAGCACTATCAAAGTTTTTATCTTTTTTCCAAGTTGGTACATCTCTCATAATCATCCATGTGAATTGCATGTATCAAGTAGTTTGTTTTATACAGCTGTCTGAAGCAAAAGTATTGTCTGTATCCCTCGAAATGGATAAAATTGAGTATCGTGCGGTTATAAAATTCTTTGTAAAAGAAGGTTTAATGGCAAAAGAAATTCATTCGAAGTTCATGAAAGTGTATGGGCACTCGCCTCCTTCGTTTTCGACAATTAAGAAATGGGCTGCCGAATTTAAAATTGACCGTACTAGCCTTGAAGCTGATCCACTTGAAGGACGTCCAAAAAGTGAAACAACACCAGAAATCATTGATGCACGATATGGTATTGGATGACCGGCGAGTCAAAGTGCGTGAACTTGCTGAGACTATAGACAAAATAACGTGTAGGATATATTTTGCATGAAGAATTGCAAATGAAAAAGCTTTGTGCAAGTTGGGTGCCGCGCTTGCTCACAGCAGATCAAAAACGCACTCGCATGAAAATTTCTGAGCAATGCTTGGAGCGTTTTAACAAGAATAAAACTGATTTTGTGAGTCGATTACTATAAATGAGACTTGATTTCACCATTACCCACCAGAATCTAAACAGCAGTCAACACAGTGGACAGAAGCCGGTTGTTCAGCGCCAAAGAAGACAAAGTCGGTTCCATCAGCAGGAAAGGTTAGGCCGAGAACTTTTCAGACCACTCTTTTATACACCCCTTGAGGGTACATATCAAGAATGTGATGAGGACGAGGTGATATTTTTCTGTCTTTTTTCATTCAAAAATTTCGAATTCACTAATTCTTTAGTTTGCTGGTATTTGAATATAGTTCCACGGATAAATATTTTATATGTAACTAATACACTACAATGTGTGTGGGTATCTATGTTCTCACGTTACCTAAGTTTATATTACAAAGTTTTTGTTACAACCTGAGATATAGTGATGTCTCATTGTGAAAGAGTCTTGTGAGTCAGCTGAAATGAGTATGTGATGACAAAGCTGAGACTTGCAGTGTCTGATATTCAATATCAGTTTATGATGCGAATGCAGGTCATCTTGCTATGGAAAGACAGAAAAATCTATCGAAGAACTCATTAAAACAGCACACCAGAGATACTGAATACCAAAGACGTGAGGCCACAGCTTTATTATCACAAGTACTCTCTTCAAAAGAATTAACTCAGAGTTATCCATGTTTATGAATTTAGGGACACAAAACACACGTGTGGAAAAGATTATTTTACTAATTAATAATAAAATAATAACTTGACGTTTCGACCCCTGTATGGAGGTCATCATCAGAAGGATACATGTGTGTGATAACCAAGCTACATGCTGGTGCACTCTATACAGGTAAATTACATCTACGTGGTTAACTAATCTTTTTTCTTAGCCTGCCCTCTAGTGATAAAAAAATTACTAATAAAAACTACAATAAAAGTCCTCAATAACCGTAATATTGTTATATTACGATTATCTTCTGGATTTGTACAGGTTCTTATTAAATGTTCAGGAAAAAAAAACACTTCACCAAGACTTTCTTGTATTGAGATTTTTCCTTGTGGTTGCTATGAAGGTTGCAGATGGGTTCTCCACATTCTTGGAATGATTAGACCATCATTTTTATTCAGATTCGGTTCATGTTTGAGCCGAAATTTTACAAGCTTCCTTGAATTTCTGCTCGAACTAGGTTTTGGTGCGGTGTAGGGACTTGGTACCTTTCCAGTCAATTCTGTGGTATGTTTGGAGTGCGTGGTCAGAAAGGCCGATTTTACCAAAATGGAGGAATTTTATGTGTCGTTTGTGTTCATCCTTCCTGATTGGAATGGTTCGCCCTGTTTCCCCTATGTATGGTATGTTACATGTGCATTGTATTTTGTAAACCCCTGGGTGGGCTAAATGTGGCAGAGGATCCTTGGAAGAACTGAGTAGGTGTCTTAATTTTGTCGGGGGTTTAAAGGTGGTTTTGATGTTGTATTTGTGTAGTGTTCTGTCTATTTTTTCGGAAATGCCTCTAACATATGGTATAGCAATAGCATTCTTGAAATCTTTTTTGTTATTAGTGGTATCTTTGTGGAGGATCTTGTGAATGGTTTTTATACTGTATCCATTTTTCATAAATGTATGGTTGATGATCTTGTATTCCTGGTTTAGAGCTTGTTCATTTGAACAAATAGTTTGAGCTCTGTGTTTAAGGGTGCTTATGACCTAGTTTTTGTGTTGGGTGGTGATAAGAAGTTTTGTGTATGTACTGGCCTGTGTATGTAGGTTTGCGGTAAACTGAGAAGGAGAGACAGCCTGAAGGAAGTCGTGTGACGAGTGTGTCTAAGAACGGAAGAGAGTTGTTTTTTTTTCTATTTGAATGGTGAATGGGATGCGTTTGTGTTGTTTGTTCAGGTGGCTAAGGAATGTATTTAGTGCTTCGCGCCCGTGGGGCCAAATGGCGAAAATATCGTCGACGTATCTGGGCCAAATTTTGGGCTTTAGGCATGCTGATTCTGGAGCTCTTTGCTCAAAGTGTTCCATATAAAAGTTAGCTGTTGGGGTGGGGGGGGGAGTGCGAGCCCATGGCTGTACCCTCTTTTCGAAGGTAAAAATTGTTTTGCCACACGAAATATCCGGAGCGGAGTGCGTGGGCAAAGAGGGCCATGATGTCGTGTGGAAATATATTCTGTAAGAGTAAGATAGTATCATTGATTGGGACATTGGTGAAAGAGAAGTTATGTCAAAGCTGACTAATAGATGTTTGGTCGTTGAGTGTAATGTGTTTAATTTTGTTTATGAAATATTGTGTATTTTTTTATGTAGGATGGGGAAACACCAACTAATTCCTTGAGTGTGGCCGCTAATTTTTGGGCTAAGTGGTAATTCGGGCTGTCGATTCCTTCCACAATTGGACGTAATGGCGTGTCTGTTTTGTGTACTTTTGGCAGGCCATAAATTCTGGCCGCGCGGGCATACTGGGGTATTAATTTTTTAATTGTTTCTTCCAGCCACGTGTTAATTGATTTAAGTAGATCAGTAGTTTTCTTTTTGTTGCGTTGCGTGGGATTGTAATTTACCATTTGGTAGGTGTTGTGGTCCGATACCAAATGGTTCATTTTATCTATGTCGGTTGTCCGATTTAGAACAACAGTGGCATTCCCTTTATCTGCTTTTGTGATAATAATGTCACGGTTATTTTTTAGGAATTTGAGGGCCAGTTTTTTCGCTTTGTTTAGGTTGCTGCTTAATTTTTTGGTTGAGTTTAGTAAACAGGCAGTTTCCATCCGTATTTTGTCAGCTAAATTGGCAGGGAGGGATCTTAAACCTCTCTCGATATGATAGATTATATCTAGTTTATTTACTGACCTCGGATCAATGGCGTAATTTAAACCTTCTCCAGTAGCGAGAGTTCACCTTGGGTGAGGTTGTAATCCGATTGGTTGATAACCAGACAGTGGTCTGACGGTGGTTGGTTGCTCCTAACTGTGTTTGTGGATGATTGGCTGCTCCATTCGTTATGGCGTCGTAATTGTCTTGTGCTTTCCTGTAGTTTTAATGCTTGAAAAAATCTCTCCAAACCAACTTAATCGAACCCACCTACTATAGTTCTTAAAAGAACTGGGCGATGGACTGAGTCCTTGACTCTTTATCCCGTCATCTGAATGAAGACAATCTGTGTGAATGGAGTGTTATTAAGCTAAAAAGCTCTAGTCATGGCTGGGTAACGGCAATAGCCGAGCCTCAGTTAAAACTTCATTGGCTACAGCATTGCCACTTGTTACCCTGGAAGTCCTGAAAAGGACTTTAGGTTTCCCACCACCTACTATAGTCAATTTTACTGTATTATATCATTTTTAATTAAAGTAAATTTTAAAACGTGTAACAAGTTTTATAATTATATTTAAGTAAATTTTATCTATTTACTTTATTTTTTTAAAGTTTTTCAAATAGTTTTAAACTTCCAATTAGATTATAAAGAATTACTTATTTTTCAAACAGACTAAATTAAGTTATTAGTATTTTAGTTTAATCTAATCAGTGTTATGAATATCACTGAAGGAGGGGGGATAAATTGAGTTATTTATTTCTGTCTTGTAGCTTAGGTTTTGACATTATTCATCTCAAGTTTTGTAGCACTATTTATCCCGTAAAAAGTTGGCTGTAGCTAACTTTTTGCGTGATAATTCATTTATCGAACACTAAACGAATACATTAAGTAAAATGTATATTTACAGGGTGTTCGGGATAAATTTGACAGTTTGGTAAGGAAAAAGAAAATCTTCTTTGTATCTATTAAATTTAATGAATTGACAAAAAAAATTACAGGCAGAGTTAATTACAATACTATCAACAAGATTTACTCAAATTAACCACCATTAGCATCGATCACAGCTTCAATTCTGCTTCGGAACCTCGAACAAGCTGATGCTACAGTCTCCCTGGGAAGGGTCGCAAAAGCTGTTTTAATTTTATCCATTAACTGGGCTTTTGTATTACTGGAAGTGCGATTGGTGTCTTTTTCAACTGCGCCCCATACAAAATAATCCATGGGGTTAAGGTCTGGGGAGTTTGGAGGCCAAACATTTGGACTGGTGAAGTCGTAGAAATTTTCAGACAACCATTTTTGACTTTTCCCAGAGGTGTGGCAAGGGGCCGAATCCTGCTGCCATACATACGGCCTACCATTGGCTACCCTTGTTATCCAGGGCTTGACTACAGTTAGCAACTCCACGAACAAAGCCCGAATTCCAATGCCAGGGTTCTTCAACACCTGTTCCTGCAGATTTGCGAGGAATTCTGCTGTACGAACGCAATCAGATCGTCTGCTAGGGATCTTTCTTCTTGCTACATCCTCGTAGTCACCATTGCAAGTCTCTAGTTCATGCCTGATTGTTTTTACTGTATTCAGGGAGCATTGGGCAGCAGTCATAATATCCTTATTTTGATGGCGGGCACGAATCATCATGATACAAGTTATTCTCTTCCATGATTCAGGTGGGTTCCAGCTATCCATCCTTTCTGACATCTTGTATATGAATGAAGAAGGGTCCAAACTTTTAAATGAAGAGAAGTGTGTGTTAATACATGTAACTTACGGAAAAATATAATTAATTATAAATATGTCAAATTTATCCCCAACACCCTGTATTTCGCTACTAAACAGTCCCCTGGATTTCTGACCAAAATATTCAGAGCACAAAATACTTATGAGAATCGTGAGGGCACTTCCGATTATTTCGAGGTCCTTTTAGAAACTAAAATGGTCCGGAATATTTAATAACATCAATTCATGTAGTGGTAACTTTTATTAAAATCTAGCCCATAGCAGTTACGACAGAACAAGAACCAAATGTTCAAACTTCGAAAACGTGGAAATAAGCGGTCTTAAGAAGTCGGCTGTCTTGTAACTGCAAATTTATCAGTGCCCTAAAGCAGTGGTCGACAACCTTTTTAATATGAAGGGCGCAATACTGCGGGCGCTATTATTATTTATTTTTTATGGTATTTTATATTCATTCATATGTGAAAAAAATATGTTGTAAAAGCGAGGTAAATAAAATAATGTTAAAATTTGAAATCTTATTTTTCTTTAAAAAACAACTAATCATAGAATTTCTAAGCCTGAAATGAGAGAAAAAATGCCCGTGTCATGAGCCCTCCGTAATTTTCAAATTTTATATTGCGCTTTATATTAAAAAGGTTGCTGACCTCTGCAAGATGTGCTTTACATTTATGGAAAATACTAAGAAAAGAGGTCTGGAGCTTGCTCCACCTTTACTACAAGTTGCCCATAAGGTTGCTTATGCGAAACTTTAACTTGTAGTTTCTCTATTCGGCTATGAAATAATGTTGGATTCAATATTCGCTTAATTTATACCATCATGCATTATATTTGCAGTGTTTTTTCTTTATGTTTTCTTGCATTTAGTAATGAATGTATCTCTCAGATATACTGCGATCTGCGCTGCAAAAATACCGCTGCGAGCTCCACAGCAGTTTACAATAATTTTTCTAAGGGCGCACTAAAAATTCACAGCTGGCGCCATGGCGCCCGCGGGCACTGGGTTGCCGACCTCTGCCCTAAAGGGGTTACCATCTCAAGTAACTGACAACTAATTACTGCATGGAAAAAATGCGAAGCAGTAGCATAAAAAAGTACGCCAACAGTTTGACAGTTTGTAGATCTCCGCTTGGCGACTTGCCAAGAATAGTCCATTCATGCTGAAGGGGAGAAAGAAATGAAGGACGTACGAATTGGTCGCCAACAAGCGAAGTCACGTGCTTTATGGATAAAATTTCCCAACTGTTATATAAGCAAAATAGTTATCACTTTAAAAACTACAACGATCATAAAACAGAAGTTAATTTTCCGACGTGTAATAATAAACAACTCATCCCACAATACGGATTGATTACCCTATTATCGGAATGGATTCTCCTTTTTGTAATATGTGCAGAAGTGTCTCGAAACTGTGGGCGTACTTATACCTGCTGTACTAATCACAGACCAGACAGAAAGAAACGCGGAAGAAAAAAAAAAGAAAAACAGAGAGAACGTTAAGTGGGCAAGAGTCCTCGTCTTGATATAATGGGAGTTCATATCTTTCATCACCGGCCTGCGGAGTCTAAAAGTTGTGCTGAGGATCAGCAGATAGTGAGAGGGGAAGAGAAAAAGGTAGAGTAGGATAGTAGTAGGTAATAAAGAGGCCTCAGTCGATCTGCGTGGCCACACATAACCTATTAAGAGGTCTGTGGCCAAGCAGATCTCCGACATAATCTTCCTACATTCGTTCTTTCAGCTTTCCTCTGTCAAGCATCTTTTAAGATGTCCGACAGACGAAAGAAGCAAAAGCAAATAAAAGCGAAGCCACCTCGCTGTAAGCCTTCGTCGCTCGGGTTCTCAGGTCTACCTTTCCTATATGGATTAACCATAAACCTGTTAGGACGAGGATTTGGACAAACGAATTTTTTTTTTTTCCAAAAAAAAAAAAAAAAAGACTAGTGAATCTATACAAGGAATCAAAGAAGTTGTTAGCGTGTTAGGGCGAGATTTAATTCTCCCTGCTTTCCTTTTTTGTGGGCTGTCAAGATTTGGTCAGTCACCTTATCTCCACGGGCCAATTCTAGTATGCAAAGAGCTCTGAACAACGCTATTTCCACCACTTCTACGTCCAGAACTTCTTGTACCTGCTCTTGGGTGATCTGACTTATGTCTTCGATGAAGAGGTTACCCCATTTCGCGCTAACTACTTTGGGCCCTTTTTTACCCGCGAGTAGGAGTTGAGGATCCCCAATTGTTTCTATTGCATTTTGGAATTTCCTCGCATGCTCGGGGAAATCCTTTAAGAGATGCAGTAATGTCGTGTGGGCTTTCGCGTAAGCGATCTCTTGTGTTTTCTGATTTTGCCTTTTTTGTCCTCGCCTTGATAAAATCAACAAACGTTATCAAAATATTCAATAGACATAGTTTTTATTCCGTTTATTCATTATCAAATATAATTAAATAAATATAAAAAAGTGTACTATGATATTTAATTATGTATAAAAATCTTTGTATTATTTCTGTAATATCTTTTGAAATTTCAAACACTTTTTAATTTACAACCTGATTATAAATACATATTTTTTGTGTTAGAAAAAAATTAAAATCTTTGGCTTTTAGTTTAATCAAATTCTTCACGTTCATATAAGTTAATCAAGTAGTTCAATTTAGCTTTGCTTAGGATGAATAACCTGTTATTTACAATTTTGCGCTATAATTCACAAGAGAACAAAATAAATAATATACAAACCACACCATTTTATTGCAGAACTCTTATGGGGATATAAGTTTATCTTAACGAAAAGCAAAAATCGCAGATTTCTCAAGTTTCTAATAAAATTTTCCCCCTTAAATAAATAACGCTTATTCGCATACTTATGGAAAGTGTTTTCCAATTGGTTACAAAGTACATTATACTTGACAAGAAATTACATTATTGTTATAATCCTTTATCCAAGAGTGAGCAAACTTCGTGCTTGAAGTATTTTCACGACTGGGCTATTTTCATATAGAGGCTGTTGACTTCAAATCGACTGTCACAATTTCGAATAATGCAAAACATTATGGGAAGAATAACTGCAAAAGTAATTTTGAAATTTTTGTTAAATATAATATGCTTTGTTAATTATTTAATTGTTTTATTTTATTCGACTTTTTTTTTTTTTTCTAAAATAATTACTAATATGATAAAACACCATTTTATTGCTCATGTAAGGAAAATATATGAATAATTTAACCTCTTATTATTGATTGGCGGAATTTTAGGTCCCCTGTGGATCAAGAATCCAATACCCTTGGAGGGTAATGGATGGCAATGCTGTAGCCAAAGAAGTTCTAACTAAAGCTCGGCTATTGCTGTTACTCTCCTGCCATGACATGATAAGAGCTTTCATAGCTCAATAACACCTTATCCATAACACCTTGTCCGCTACAGATAACGGGGAAGATGAAAAGCATTCTTGCTTCGCCCCTTTAAGCCAGTCCTTATAAGGATAAGGATTATTGATTGGCTGGATCGGGTGAGTGTTTTTGATGAGAACGGACGTGTTACTTTAGACTGAGCCTGATTACATACAAGGTTTCTCAGTAATCTCACATTGCACCGGTGCTAACACGGTGTGATTCCTACTGTCTCCCCCTCTGCACGAAAAGTGCAAGAGGTCAAATGGCCGGCAGGCCCCACCCGCAATGAGGACCAGTGGTGGTATTAAGGTTTTATAAGGAGGTAGGTTTCTAACTGTGGCCAAGTGAGATATTGATACTCCATTTCCCAAACTGGTAGGTTCTAAGAAGACTTTGCTAGTAGATTAACTCAGTCTACAGGACATTTGCTGGCAGGCTTCAAGCCCTGCGGGATCATATATTGCTAGTAGTCCGTCTAGGTCTACAGGATACTTTGCTGGCAGGCCCCCGGCCCTGCGGGATTATTATACTGCTTTTAACCCATCTCTGCTGGCAGGAAATCGCCACTTTGAGATGGACAACATCAAAGATCACATCCAGTTCCTTAACAAGGAGCAGTCTCTAGAAGTGCTCAAACTTATAATAAGCAAATTAGAAACTGACTGGCCAGGATTTATAAAAGAGTACATTCACTCTAATGATGGAGAGGAGGAGGAGAATGAGATCTCACAAGAGGATCTCATTGCTGCTCTGTCACCAAAATCCCCCTGTCAAAACATCTCTCAAGGGGAGCACTCTAACAAAAGAAGAAGAATCATAGACCAGATGGATGAAGACACATGTACATTAGAAGTCCCAAAGAACACCGAAAAGGTTCCACCAGTAATACTAAGGGACAAGGACAAATGGACCACTGTCACAACAGCCCTTAGGGAACACAAAATTGCATGTTCCTGGGCAAAAAATCAAGATGAAGGAGTCAAAATCCAACCAGCATCAGTCACTGACTACAGACAGCTGACAAGACTAATAGATAACAAAAGTCTCTCATATCATACTTTTGCTTTACCCAGTGAGAAAAATCTCAAGGTTGTGCTTCGCGGAGTGACCGAGGGTGTCACCTGTGAAGAAGTCACTACTGACCTTATGAGTCGGAACCTAACACCAGTGAAAGTGAGCAGGATGCTTAGGGCAGATAAACGGCCAATGCCACTGATACTTGTAGAAATTAATAAGACACAAAAAGAGATCTATGAATTAACAATGATATGTGGCCTCAGAATTTCTACTGAACCACTAAGGAAGAGGTCAACAGCTGGGCAGTGCCATAGGTGCCAAAGGTTTGGCCATGTCCAAAAACTTTGCAAAGCAAATTACAGGTGTTTAAAATGTGGCGAGAGCCACCAGACAGTCATGTGTACAAAACCAAGATCCACTCCAGCTAAATGCGCCAATTGTGGAGGACCTCACCCTGCAAACTACAAGGGATGCATTACACACCCAAATAACCGAGGGTTACAAAAAACTACCCTTCCAACACAATTCAGCGATGCTCAAGACAGCCGTGCCAGTCACACCCCAGCCCAAACTATCTCTAGCCCAACAACTCAAGAAAGGAAACAAATGCCTAAAACTTATGCAGAGGCAGCACGAACAAAGGCTACTCCATCTCATGATCATATAGGCTCAAATCTAACATCAGTACTAACTGCCTCACTAAGCTACCATGCTACAAGAATTCAGTATGACGACTCCTTCGCCGTCCTCCACGAAAAGATTCCTACAAGGTACCCACTCAATTCTTACAGCCCTCAACAATGAATAGAAGAAAATTCCACCCCAACTCTCTCATGATCACGGCATGGAATGCCAACGGACTCAGCAATAAAACTCTAGAACTACAAGAGTTCTCTTACAGGCATAATCCTGACATAATATTGGTAAACGAAACACATCTCAGACCAGCTAATAATCCCAAATTACGGAACTATGCTATGCACAAAACAGATAGACTAACCGGAAGCGGAGGAGGAACAGCTATATACATTAAAAACTACCTAAGCCACAATGTTCTGACCAATCCACAAACCAAGAACCTAGAGATAACAGGAATTGAAGTTAATACCAACAATGCTGGCAATATTAAAATCTATGCTGTATATAATCCACCCAGCATTCCATTGCTGGTATCTGATTTGGACTCCATTCTCGGCTTCACTGACTGCATCATTATGGCTGGTGATTTGAATGCCAAACATACAGCTTGGCATAGCTCCACAATCAACGATAAAGGACGAATTCCAAATAATTACTCAACGCAAAATTCTATTGTTGTAACCGGACCCACAGAACCCACTCATCACAGCTCAACTGGAAGTTCAGATGTACTTGACATAGTTGTCCTCAAAAACATCAGATACCAATATCAGCTGGAACCAATAAATGAACTTTCATCAGATCATAACCCTATTCTGCTTCAACTTGGTACACAAGAACAATTCTCCACTCCCCACTCTTTCATATCTTGGGACAAACTCTCCAGAATCCTACCTGATCAACATTGGCCCAGTCCCTACTATTCACACTAAAGAGGAGATAGAATTGGCTGCAAACAACCTTACCAGTCAAATCAAAAATGCAATAAAGTCAATTACCCAAACTACAGTCTTTCACCCTAGTGGACGGATCCCCGAGGAGATTATGGATTTGATTAGACTGAAAAACAAGGCCAGAAAGAGGTATCATAACACAAGAGCCCCTCAAGATAAAGCAAACTTGAATCAATTAAACAGATATGTACGTGAAGCCCTCCAAAAGCATCGAAACCAAGAATGGGAATCTAAGCTAACAAAATTAAACCCTGAGGACAACTCCATATGGAAGTTTCTGAGAACCTTCCGCACCAAAAGACAACTTTTACCCCCAATTCAAACCTCGAATGGTATAGCTCACACTGATGGGGAAAAGGCGGAGGCTCTGGCTGGCAGCTTGGAAAGTCAATGCAACCCCTCATATGAAAATTTGAACATCAATCTCATCTACAAGATTCACTGCCGAATTAGGCAGGCCATAACACAACAAAAAGATGACCTAGGACCTCTCACACCTACCTCTCCAACAGAAGTTATAAACATTATAACCCACCTGAACAACAATAAAGCTCCAGGCTCAGATGGAATTACAAACAAAATAATTAAACTATTCCCCAGAAAAGCAATTGTACATCTAGTCAACATAATTAATGCCATCCTCAGACTCCAGTATTTCCCTTTAACATGGAAAATAGCAGATGTCACACCAATCAAAAAGGGAAAAAACGCTCAACTCCCCGAAAACTATAGACCTATCAGTCTTCTGTCTAACCTTGGAAAGATCGCAGAAAAAGTAATCTTCACAAAACTTCAATTACAAACGGATAAACTAGATATAATCCCAAATGAGCAATTTGGATTTAGAAAAAAACCACTCCACCGTTCAGCAGATTCACAGGCTGATCGAATACATTTCCGAAGGCTTCAACCGGAACCTTCATACAGCTGCAGTCTTTTTAGATGCCGCAAAGGCTTTTGATAAGGTGTGGCATCAAGGTCTTCTCTACAAACTCATCACATTCAATATGCCTATTAATCTAGTTAAAATAATTCACTCATACCTTAAAGACAGATACATGCAAGTCAAAATAAATGAAACTGTATCAACCAGACGCAAGGTTCTGGCGGAAGTGCCGCAGGGCTTACTCTTGCCCCCCCCCCTGCTGTTTTCTATCTATATTGCTGATATCCCTCAAAACCCAAGCTCAACAATCACTGCATTATATGCTGATGACACTACATTATTAGCAAGATCTCTCAGCCCCAAACTAGCTATTAAGAGACTTCAAAGCAGCATTCACGCGCTGGAAAGATGATTTATGGACTGGAGAATTCAAACCAATCCACAGAAGAGCTTAGCCATACTGTTCACTAGAAAAAAGCCTCAAATCAAGGAAGATATACATTTACTAGGTGTTAAAGTCCCATGGCAGAATACGGTCAAATATCTTGGAGTAATTCTGGATAAAAAACTACAATTCACCAACCATATAGAACACATAAGTTCAAAGACGTCTAAAGCAATAGCGCAGTTCTACCCCATGATCAACAGAAAAAGTAAATTCGATACTCAGAACAAACTGCTCGTATACAAGATGGTAATACGCCCAGTCATAACTTATGCATCTCCTGCTTGGAGTCATACTTCTAAAACAAATATTCAAAAGCTGCAGAGAATACAAAACAAATGTCTGAGAATGAGTTTGGATGCTCCATGGTTCATCAGAAACTCCCAAATTCACAGAGACGTCAGCATTCCCTACATCACATCTCTTCTTCATGACCTAGCTGAAAAGTTCTTCAATAAGACAATTAATCATCCGAACCCACTGATCAAACAAGCATCAGACTATAATAAAGCAGATTTCTGCAAGTACAAGAGACCTAAGTCAATTCTATGCTCAGCTGAACACAGTTAATCTCACTGCCCTTTCAGGGCGAGCTTAAAGCTCAATAATTCTCCACCCAAAGAACTTTCCTTTTCAGATGGAGGGGAATATGAAAAGCATTTATGCTTCATCCATCAAGTCAGTACCGTTATGCCGTTATGCGTTATTATTGATTGGCTTATCAAGATCAAGATACAACGAGTGCAGGCAGAACAAGTGTTATATATATATATTAGAAATATTATATATATAATATTTCTAATATTTCGGTAGAAATATATATATATATATATATATATATATATATATATATTATTAAAAAAATTAGTTTAAATGACTATATATACCGAGAATGAAAAATTTTTGCTAGTTTTGGGGAAAGCGAGTTATGTATGGCAAAATAATATGAAATAAAAGCTCTAGGGGGGAGAAGAATCTTCAGTTACAGTAGAGTGATGGAAAGAGAAAAATTTTATTTCATTGCCATACATCAGTTCTCTCTCTCTCCAAAACTAGCAAACATTCTTAAGAAATTCAACATTAGAACTTGCTTCAGAACTTAAGTAAATCTAAAGTGAAACACTCCCTACTCAGTATCCAGGAGTCTACAGGATTTTGTGTGATTGTGGAAAGCCATATTATGGCCAGACAGCTAAATCCATCCTTTTGCGTGTGGAAGAACACCCGAGAGACATTTCCTACAATAGGACCAGAACCAGCGCTCTCTCTAGCCACGTTCTCTTCTCTATTAACTCAGATGAAGGCCGCCAACACCTCGTAGACTGCCCTCAAACTTCTAATACCCATGTGTGTTATGACCAACTCGAAAGAAAGATCATCGAATCCAGAGAAATTTCACTAGATTCATCACATATTAACAACAGCCTTAGCTTCAATCTCTCTCTGACGCGCACATTGCTACTGTTCAGTATTGGCGCACTTTTGGCAGCTCACGCACATAGTCAACTTTAATTGGAACTCAAGCTCGCATTCCTGTTTTTAAATGTACTATTGTCTTTTATACTAGATCTGTTGATGTAATTTTATCATGGCTCTGTCATTTTTTTGTATAATTCTTTGCCTGTGAACCTGAAGAAGTTGAATCATTCATCGAAACTAGTTGTGTCTTAATATATATATATATATAACAGAATGATCATTAACTCGGTTAACATACATAGTTTAATGAAAAAATTGAATGACTAGAACCGAGATTTAAGTAAAAAGGTTTTAATATAAAAACACTACTAGTTTCGGCCTGTAACAACCTTCTTCAGGTGACATTATGAAAGAAAGAAAAAACACTAAACATTGAAGGTTAAAAGACTATGAACAACATAGACAGTCTCTATACATAATTAACATGAAAACGGTGTAGTTTATTTGAAGCTGTTCTTTCGTTTGTTGCATTGTTGGGAGAGTGCGTGCTTGCAGCCTCACGTGAACGCCAGTACTTGAATGATTGACTATCTGGGAGGTTGTAGCTCAAGTTGTTATTTAGATGAACAGGATTGAAGATGATTTCTCTAGATTCCACGATTTTTCTCTCTAGTTCGTCACTGCAACGGAAGATGTTAGAAGATTTTTCCCAGCAGACTTTGTGACTTTGGTTTTTAAGGATAAGGACTAAGCATCAGGAGAAAGACATTTTTCAAAACTCAATCAACTCAGTCCTTATAAGGACTAGCTTAAAGGGGCGAAGCAAGAATGTTTTTCATCTTCCTCGTTATCTGTAGAGGACAGTGTAGGGATAAGGTGTTATTGAGCTATTAAAGCTCTGATCATGGCAGGAGGGTAACAGCAATAGCCGAGCCTCAGTTAGAACTTCATTGGCTACAGCATTGCCATTCATTACCCTCCAAGGGTATTGATCACCGCATCTCACGGTCGACCACAACCAATCCAATCAGTAAGAGGTTAAATTATTCACATATTTTTCTTACGTAAGTAATAAAATGGCGTATTATCATATTAGTAATTATTATAAGAAAAAAAGGCAAATAAAATAAAATAATTAATAAATTATATTATATTTAAAAAAAATTTCGAAATGATTTTTGCAGTTATTTTTCACATAATGTTTTCATTATTCGAAATTGTGACCATTGATTTGAATTCAACAGCCTCTATATGCAAATAGCCCAGTCGTGAAAATACTTCAAGCCCGAAGTTTGCTTACTCTTGGATAAAGGATTATAGCAATAATTTAATTTCTTGTCAAGTATAATATACTTTGTAACCATTTGGAAAAAAAACTTTCCATAAGTATGCAAATAAGCGTTATTTATTTAAGGGGGAAAATTTTATTAGAAATATATCAGAAATCTTCGATTTTTGCTTATTTTAAGTGGATTTTCACTTCAATCTGAAACCCTGCGATTTTTGCTTTTCGTTAAGATAAACATTATATCCCCATAAGAGTTCTGCAATAATATGGTGTGGTTTGTATATTATTTATTTTGTCTCTTGTGAATTATACCGCAAAATTGTAAATAACAGGTTATTCATCCTAAGCAAAGCTAAAAGTGAATTTATAGGAACGTGACGAATTTGATTAAACTAAAAGCTAAAGATTTTAATCTTTTTTCTACCCCAAAAATATTTATTTATAATCAGATTTTAATTTTAATTAAAAAACGTATTTGAAATTTTGAAAGATATTACAGAAACAATATATCAAGATTTTTATAAATAATTAGAGATAAAAGTTCAGTTTTTTAAATATTTATTGAATTATATTTGATAGCGAATAAACGGAATAAACCATGTCCATCGAACATTGTGATAACGTTTATTGATTTTATCAAGACGAGAGCTCTTGTCCTCTTATCCTTTCTGTTTTTTTTTTTATTTTTTCCCCTTCTGTGTTTCTTTTTGTCTAGTCTGTGACTAGTATAGCAGGTACAAATGCTTTGTTTGCATTTTTTCCAGGCAGTGATTAGTTATCAGTTACTTGATATGGTCACCCCTTTAGGGCACTGATATCAGTTACTTGAGATGATAAGCCCTTTAGGGCACAGATAAATTTGCAGTTACCAGAAGGCGGACTTCTTGAGATCGCTAATTCCAAGGTTTTCGGAAGTTTGAACATTTGATTATTGTTCTCTCGTTACCGATAAGCTATAGGAAAAAATCTATAGGATAGATTTTAATAAAAGTTAACACTACACGAATAGATGTTATTAAATATTCCGGACCATTTTAGTTTATAAAAGGACCTCAAAATAACCGGAAGTGACCTCACGATACTCGTAAGTATTTTGTGCTCTGAATATTTTGGTCAGAAATCCAGGGGAATGTTTAGTAGCGAAATAAATATACATCTTACTTAATTTATTCGTTTAGTGGTTACGAATTAATGTTACGAAAAACTTGAGATGAATAATGTTAACACCTAAGCTTATCTACAAGACAGAAATAATTAACTCAATTTATCCCCCCCCCCCTCAGTGATATTCATAACACTGATTAGATTAAACTGAAATACTAATAACTTAATTTAGTCTGTTTAAAAATAAGTATTTTTATAATCTAATTGGAAGTTTAAAACTATTTGAGAAACTTAAAAAAAATAAAAGTAAATAAATAAAATTTGCTTAAATATAATTATAAAACTTGTTACACGTTTTAAAATTTTACTTTAAGTGGACCGGTTATGGACTTGTCATTTGGATTGTAGACTGTCATTTTCCTGGTGAGAATTAAGATTATAAAAAATAGGGAATAATATAATTAAGGATTGAATTGTGGATTGTTAATTATTAGAGAAGTGGTTCGCAGTTTCGTCGACCTTCCACAAACTTCTCTCAATCCACTCGCAAGAATCAAAATACTTAAAGGTAAGCTTTTTCTTCATTTTGTGACTACGGGATCTCTGTTTGCTGATAGATCGTCGATTTGATCTACGGGATTACACGTTTTGGTTCTAGGACCAGCTTTTCAAACTTTAAGTTTTGATAATTGATAGACAAAGAAAAACTGATAGACGCGACAAAATTTGAGGACGTTTATCAGGAATTTATCCGCTTGGGTGAGGTGCTTAGTAGTAGGTGGCAGGGGACAAGTAAAACTCTATGACACGTCCCCCCCCACACACACAATTGTCACAGACGACAGTCTGGAAAACGTGACGGCATTGGACATCGGACAGCGAAGCTCGGGGCCGTCATTAGATCCTGAGGATGCGCAAATATCCCAAAACAATGCCCACCATATATTGGATACGGCTGACGCAGAGGAAGAATTCCAAACCATTAAAACTAAAAAAATGAAAATTTCCGTTACTAGAGAATCGCCCAAAACAGCAGAAATGGAGACTGATATTAATACAAACTCAAAAGAAAGAATACCCCCAGTCATCCCAAGGGATAAAATTCATTGAACATCAGTTGTTACTTCACTCCGAAATCTAGAAATATCATTTACGAAAGCCACTGATACAGAAGAAGGAATTCGCATGCAGCCAAAAACTTGTACCGATTACAGACAACTAACAAATTTTCTGGATAATATCAACCTACCCTATCACACATTTGCATTACAACAGATGAAGTACAAGCAGATCTCCAAAACAAAGGCTTCAGACGTACAAAATCAGGCGGATGGGTAGAGCTGAAAAATCCCATCCTCTAATATTGGTAGAGATCAGCAAAGACCAGAAACACATATACGATCTTCAACATAAACAAACAACGACGCAATGTCATCGCTGTCATAAGTTTGGTCACTCACAACGCTGTTGCAAAGCAGATTACCGATGTGTTAAATGTGGTGGCAAACACGCAACAAATGAATGCCAAAAACCTTGCATACAACCAGCAAAATGTGCAAATTGTGGAGGCCCACACCCCGCAAACTATAGGAGCTGCATAGCATTTCCTTAAAACCAAAAGACTCGACTCCAAACCACAAACCTATACAAGAACGCACATCTTCCTATCAAACCACAGTCTCCACAACGGACAGAAGGATGTATGCTGAAGTTACAAGACCAATCTACCTAAAAAACCCAAAGCCAAAACCAAAAGTCACAGCAAACCAACAAACCTATCCTACAGAACATAACAAGCCCCATAGAAGAAATGCATGCTGAACTCCAACAAAAGAACCCAACTCAAGAAGCCAAGGATATCATCTTAAGACACACGCAATCACTGCTTGTTGAAACCCTTAATGGATAAGGCTAATAGAAAACCTAAATCATTACAAATTGTCAGCTGGACAATCTGTAAACGCAAAGGAACTATCCAACAAAAGGAACCATATATCATCCTTATAAATGAATCACACATTCGTCCAAGTGACAAGGTCAGAATCAACAATTATAGCACTTACCGTACAGACAGAACCTATGCAAGACGAGGAGGCACCGCCATCTTTGTCAAAAAAAACATAAAGCATAATACAATACCCGAACCCCAAACAGAACACATGGAAACCACAGGAATAGAAATACATAAGGAAAACTCAATCAGTATCATGAGCTTTGCAGCCTACAACCCCCAAATAAAAAAAAACTCCTAGAATCAGATCTGGATGAAATACTACACGCAGGTAAAGCAGTAATCGTAGCTGGAGATTTGAACGCCAAACATTCCACACGAACAGCAGAAATTCAAATATCAATGGCAGACTACTGAATTCATATACCACTACAAGAAACATGACGGTAATAGGATCCACAGAACCCACACGCTACCGAGCAACCGGCCGTCCAGATGTACTTGATATAGCAATACTAAAACACATTGGGCACAGCTATCAAATACAAGCAGTTAACGACTTAAGTTCTGACCACAACCCATCATATTGCAACTAGGCGCCATACAAGAGCTAACGGAAAACGCTACCACCTTTATAACTGGAAACAACTTCCCTCAGCCTTCCAGGATAACATTGGCCCAGTTACACATATACCATCCACTGAAGAAAAAGAAAAAGGCCGCGAAAACCTTTGAAAAGCAAACACTAACAGCAATACCACAGGTAACAAATATAACCAAGTGTGTACCACCAAATAAACTCCCAGAGGACATAAAACGTCTTATCCGTGAGAAAAGCAGATTAAGAAGATTATCGCAGAACAATGGATCCCGCAGATAAGCAGGCAGTTAACAGAGAAACACACCAGGTTCGGTATGCTCTAAAGGACCACCGAAACCAACTTTGTAATAACAAAATACATCACCTAAACACAGAGGGTCAGTCATTGTGGAGAATGATCAATCACTTCGTTCGAAGCGTTACACACTTACTCCAATCCAAGGTGAATATAGAATCTCCTACAATGATGAGGAAAAGTAGAAGCATTTGCAGATAGCTTAGAAAGACAATGCAGCCCCAAATATACCAATCTAGATATAAACTTCATAAGAAAAATCTACATGCAATTGCGTAAAATTACTCAAAACGCCTCATTCCGATCCAACAACAAATCCGTGTCACCAACAGAAATATAAGAGATCATAAGAAAACTAAACAACGAAAAAGTCTCCGGGTTCGGATGAAATAACGAACAAGGCGCTCAAGCTACTCTCCCTTGAAGGGGTTATTCATCTAGTAGCCATATTTTACAGAGCGATGGAAGCTTGCGGATGTCTTCCTAGTTCCAAAAGCTGGAAAAAATACACAATTTCCTCAGAATTATAGACCGATCAGCTTTCTATCATGCGTAGGCAAGATAGCCGAACGCGCTATACTCACACGGATTTAAGAGGCAACAGATAACAACCACGTCATATAAGACGAGCAATTCGGCATTAGGAAATATCAATACACAAAGCTTTAAATTTACAGAGTCGTTGAATACATCACACAAGGGTTCGAATGGTACCAACATTCTGGCGCGGTCTTCATGGACATAACACAGCATTTGATAGAATATGTCATTATGGCCTCATTTTTAAACTGCACCAAGTAGGAATCCCATTACCACTAGTTCTACTTATCAAATCATATCTGAATAACAGAAAATTTAAAATAAAACTCAATGGAATCAGATCCACAGAGAGGAGAGTCATGGTTGGAGTCTTTCAAGGCTCTCTACTGTCTCCCCTACTCTTCTCCATATACATGGCGGATCTTCCCAAGTTGTCCCCCATCCACCACCGCTCTCTATGCCGATGACACAATTATCATAGACAGATCCCTCCGTCCACACCTAGCCTCAAACAAGCTGCAGAGAGTAGTCCACGAATTAGAGAATTGGTACAAAAAATGGCGCATCGCAATCAACCCAGAAAAAGCTCTGCAGTATTTTTCACCAGACGTAAAGCAGAACCGAACACAAGCATACAACTGTTTGGAAAAGCCATCCCTTGGCACAACTCTACCAAGTATCTAATAGTTCTGGATAAACGCTTGAATTTCAAGACACACATAAATAGTGTCTCCACTAAAGTAAGTCAGACTATTGCATGTCCACTTTTGAATAGGAACAGCTTCTTAAACATAAACAACAAAATTCTACTCTACAATTCAGTGATAAGACCTCAGATAACTCACCAAATTGGGGACACACGTGTAAACAGAACATCTACAGATTACAAACGATCCAGAACAAATGCCTAAGAATGGCATTTAATGCTCCTTCGTTCACCAGAAACCTCCAGTTACACCAAGAAGCCAACCTTCCAGATATCGAGACCTACATGACAGGCATTGCAGAAAAATTCTTCACAATCACATATAATCACTCAAATCAACTAATTCGACAGGCAGCTGACTACAAACCCTCAGATCGTTTCAAATCTAAAAACCAAAATACGCCGTCGCAAGAGAAAGCTAATACAGCTTATAATGCTCGCAATGAGCTGGTAAATAACCACAATAATCCCCTCATACACAAGCTAAAATCACATGACGGGATGAAGAGTCAAGGCCTCGGTCCATCTCCCAAAGAAGTTCCAAGTTTCAAGTTGACTATTGTCATTTTTTTAGCCGACACTAAGTACTCTTTTTCTTCTTTATTGCGCCGTTGTATTGCATGTTAACAGAAACTACACATCCTAGTTTGAAAGAGAATATCTACGTGTTTAGCTGTTTGCCAGTTACAGCTTCGATAGGAAGACAGAGTACTGGAGAATACACAAAAAATCTAAGCAGTCATTTGGAGACTTAGCACACGTTAATTATCCATGAGTTTCGTTTTACATATGAAACTTGAAACGTTCATTGTTTCCAAAGATCTTTAGTTGCTTATTGAAATAAAAAGGAGATCTGATATGTTGCATAAATATCAGAGGCTACCAAATGTCATGAAAAATGTGATCATTCCTTCAAAGACAGTAACCAAGTCCTTCATGGTATGCTTCTTGATCGTCTTCTTTCAATGATTCCATTCAAGACCATTTGGTAATCTTGGAAAGGAAAATCTCTGGAGATGTCCAAACCATCTTAATTGGTATCTAAGAATTATATCTATGATGTCTTCACTATGACATCATAGATATAATTCTTCTTTGACTTGCTCATTTCAAATGGTCTGATTTTCTGTATTTCTTTTTGATTGAGTGTCCAAGTCTCGGCTCCATACGTTGCTGTAGGTATAAAATGGTTTTATAGAATTTTAATTTGAGGCTTTTTGAAATGCTGTTATTCTTCCATATTTCGTTTAATTTACTCATATTAGACCATCCCTTGTTGTCTGGATTCTACTGTTCCTATGTTGTCGAAGCTGTGAGTGATGAGACTGCCCAAAATACTGATACTGCTAAATATGACTTCACCGAATGTTGACCTTAATCACTCGTTTCCATTAAGTACTCCGTATTTTGTATTTCAATGGAGCGTCCGAGAGGAAGCCCAAATATCAGGATTAATTTAAGATTGGACTGTTTTGAATTATGGCCCAAGAATCTAAGACTATGAGATCAGTGTGTTACGTTCTTACTTTCTGTTACAAATGCCATTCTTCAAGTATTCTCTTCCGAAGCGTCCTGTGGGTCAGCTGAAGAGAGTACTTGTGATGATGACAAAGCTGAGGCCTCACGTCTTTGGTATTCAGTATCTCTGATGTGCTTTTTTAATGCGTTCCTCGATAGATTTTTCTGTCTGTCCATAGCAAGATGACCTGCATTAGCATCATAAACTGATATTCAATATCAAATATTGAATACCAAAGCCTGGTGGACTCGGCATTGTCACACACACACACACACACACACACACACACACACACACTGCAACGTATTAGTCGCATCTAAAATATTTATGTGTGGGAACCATATTCAAATAACAGCAAACTAAAGAATTAATGAATTTGAAAAATATCTCATTTCTGGGAAACAAAAGCAAAAATATGACATCGTGCTGATCAAATTCTTGATATGTACCCTCTGGGGTGTATATGGTCGGAAAGACCTGGGTTCGAGTCCTGTCAGAGACCTTTATCTGGTCTCTTTCGACTAAAGGTGAGTTAGTAGGTCTCATACGGAGGTAGGGTTATTTTTCACCCGGAAACTCGGGATTTCCTCTCCCCCCCCCCTCCGCAGAACAGGCAAACTGGCCCAGTGAACATACATGGATTAACAGTCATGAATGCGTCCCAGCCATATGCCGGTCCTGAGCCCGGATAAAATTGGGCGAGGGGGTTAGGGAAAGCCATGGTGAACTACCCTGTAAAGATCTCACCAGGAATACTTTGTTGGAAATGCCTACAAAGTCACTTACGGTCGGAAACGACTGAAAGGGAAAATCAGATCAGATCAGGGATGTATAAGACGCTTTGATAGTGCTTCATTGTTATGATTATATGCGGGGTACACAGTAGCTAGGTTCTCCTTTCCCGCACCCTGTAAGTACCCATTCCTGCCCCTAAAGCAAGAATTTCAGAAACCCTAAAGCAGGGTTTCTCAAACTTTTTCTACGACGGAACACTTCACAAATCCTGAAATGTTTACGGAACCCCTTGGTTATTTTGTAATGTATTAATTAACAATTAATTGATAATTTAGCTCACTTTATTATAATTACCAATCATTAATAATTAATTAATATTGCTTGATAATTAGTTATTAATGATTGATAATTAATTATTAATTAATAATTAATTAAACATCAATTAAACCATCCTTAAATTAATTTGTGCTGATTTTCATAGACATTCTGATCACCAAAAATTTATAATATTATTATAAATACTTACGAGTGAATGCAGACTTTTTCTCCTGTGTGCTGGTTTTGTAGGGTAGGTAAATATAAATAAAATAAATGAGTAAATCTAAACGTTAAGAAAAAACAATCATTTATTGTCAAGTGTTAATTAGTAAAAACAGAACACATAAAAATAGTGAAAGACGTATATTGCAAATTAAGTTCTTAATGATTCCGATGTTTTGGGGTCTTTGAATTACAAATTCTTTTGATACCAGGCACAATATTAGAAAGTAGAATTCTCATATTTGGTGTAGTGTCGAGTCTGTTCCTGGACTTTGATTTGGTTGCAGCATAATATGAAAATCCTGCCTCGCATAAATATGTCGTTGTAAAAGGAAGTAAAACAAGAATAGCTAGTTTTGACACGCTGGGGTACTCTTCTGTTAAATTTGTCCAGAAATCATTTATTGGCAATTCCTTGTATTTTTGTTTTAAATCAGAGTCACTAATTAAGTCAATTAGATTTTCATAGTCACTTACGCTGAAGCCTTCTTGCTTAGCTGTCGCTGTAAATGGATTCAGAACCAAGGAATTGTCCTCACTGGATTTTGGAAAATATTGCAAAAGGGTTGGTTGCAAGTCATGCAAGTGTTCTAAAATTACGTCTTCATTTACTTCAGAATTTATTTCAGTCAAAAATTCATGCAAGGTGGGAAAACAATCAAAATTATTCTGTTCAACTGTAGAAATCCAGAATTGCAACTTCCTATCAAAAGATGCAATTTTATCTCTTGTATTAAAAAGTGTAATATTCTTTCCTTGTAATTATAAGTTAATTTCATTGCACTTTGTAAAAATATCTGCAAGATACGCAAGACTCATCAACCATGAAGAAATTTTTAATAATCTAATAAAATTTTTTCCTAAATAATGTGACATCAAGAAGACCATTAACTCACTACGAAGTTCAAAAAGCCTCAATAATTCTTTTCCTCTTGATAGCCATCTCACTTCAGTATGTAATAAAAGTGCGTTATGTGCACTACCCATTTCATCGCACAAAATTTTAAATAATCCGGATTGAAGTGGTCGAGATTTTACATAGTTGATCATTTTTACGGCTTCACCCAATATAAGTTTTAAATATGTAGGAATTCTTTTTGTTACTAGTGCTTGTCTGTGCAAAACACAATGACTTTTGGTGGCTCTTGTAGCTACTTGCAGGATACGTGTTACATATCACTTCATCTTTTGTACCATTGCTTGAGCACCATCTGTACAAATATCAATATACTTCTCCCAACCGATTCTCTGTTTTGTAATATAATTATTAATACAGTTGAATATCTCTTCTCCGGTAGTTTTTTCTTGTAGGTATTCGTACATGAGTAAATCTTCTTCAATACTTTTATCAAATATGTAACGAACAAACACTAGTAATACAGCGAGTCCTGCGACATCTATAGATTCATCTATTTGCAATGAATATTCACTGCAAAGTCTAAGTCGATGAATTAGCTCTTTTTCTATGTCAGCAGAAAGATCTTTGATGCGGTGTGAAACAGCATCATTTGATAATTGTACTGCATCTATTTTTTTAGCAACCTGCTCGTTTAACATGCATGATACAATGTCTTTCACACAAGGCTTAATGAGCGTCTCACCAATTGTATGAGCTTCACCATGAAGTGCAATGCGGTAACTCACGCGAAAAGACGCCTCTGTTGCATTTTCAGTTGTAGCGATTGTAGCCATTTGAAGTTTAGATTTTTCTAGCGAGTCACGTCGTCTCTTAAAAAAATGTATAACTTTTCCTTTGTAATCAGTGTGTTTCGTTTCGAAGGTGCCTACGAAGTTTAGCTGGAGCCAAAGAACTATTTACGAGTATTTCATTACATAAAACACACATTGAATCAGGAGCATGTGTCTTGCCAATACACGTATATCCATAATTTAAATAACTTTCATGGTGCTTCCGTTTTGGTCTGTTCTTAGATGACTCTTGTTCTTTAATATTAGCTTTTGAAGAAACCACAGTTTTCAATTCTATATCTTCTCCAATCATACGAGTAGATGTGTCAGCAGAAGTACTTGCTCCTCCTTGTGTTAAAGTTCCTGTCTTTAAACAAGAATCTATGGGTATCTTTTCAATAATATTCAAATTACAATATTTGTCAAAGCTACCATAAAAACAAATAGAATCGTGTTGTAAAGGGGTAACTTTAGTATGAAAAACAATAAGATTATAAATAAGAAATGTCGAATAATGTAAAAGTAAATGAATAATGCAAAAGAGTAAAAAAAGACTGCAACGCACAAAAGTAAATATGAATTGTAACAACCGTATCAAATAATGTAAAAGCAATTGTAATAAGAATGATTTGATAAAATGTTCAGTAACAAAAATTAAACAGTTCGAAATAAATCAGATATTAATTATAAAATTAGTTAAAGGAGTAAGAAGAATTCTTTTTTAAAATCCACCTCGTCTACTCCCTATCTACGGGAATAAAAAGGTGTTAGCTGATTTTTTTTTCCCCGAGGGCCCAGTCCCAACAAATTTACTCGTAAATACTTTTCCAAAATTTTTTAAAGTTCATACATTAACATAAGTATTAAGAATTAATTATGGCATAATCATAAAGAGTATTAATACACTTACGTATACGGTGTGCCATGTTGACAAATATAAAATTACATATTAATTAGTTATCAATCACTGGACTAATGAAATCTTGTAGCATGTCGTAGTTTCTTCAGGCAAACATCGTTAAATTAATTTGTATTGATTTTCATTGACATATTCCATTCTGATCACCAAATATATTTATAATATTAGTAGTAGTTAAGAGTGAATGCAGACTTTTTCTCCTGTGTGCTGGTAGTTTTCCCCTCCTTTGTTACATCCTGGAGATCTTTGTAGGCTTGAAGTGGATGACTCACTCTCTGTTCCGTCACAAACACCTTGTGACCGAAAACTTCTCTCTAAACCATAATCCGAAACTCCCTGCATCTTTCAACAGTGACAGATAGAAGCGGGGCTATAACCCCGACCTCATATTTATTAGCTCAAACATATCCAATACATAATTTATTGGATAATATATAATTATCAAACATGTAATTTAAAATGTCATCTGCCTCAAGAATTCTTAGGGCATTTATAGAATGGATTCGTGCTGTGGTAAGTTTTCAACTTTCCTTCCACCTGCGAATCTGATTCCTTTGTTGCCTGTTATTTCCCTCGAAGTATGGACAGTGTTTCACATTTCTCAAGTCCAAAGTCCATACAAATCTCTTCGGTGACTTTCTCTACCCTACTAAGAAGTGACTCAATTTCTCTGGATGATTTTCGGTATAGCGTATGGTCATCCATGTGTACAAAATTAGATATTTTCGCTGCTTGCTTTGATATTTAATATCGAAAGCCAGTTTTTTTAGAATTAATGATAGAGGAATTAGAACTAGGATGAACAATGCAGGTGAACACTGAATCAACTTAAGCAATTCCTGTCTTGATATTGACAGTACCCGGATTATCTCCATTGATTATTAACCGAGTTTTCCAAGTGAGCATTAAAGCTGTTCGGATTTTTATGATGTTTTTATTCACTTCAAAGATTTCTAAACATTTTATAATCCAGCTATGTGGCAAAGAGTCGAATGTTTTCTGATAATCAATTCATGCCATACATAAGTTGACTTTTCGTCTGGCGCATTTTTCAAAATCACTTTTCATTCTTCCATCAATTGATCTTTTGTTCCTCTGGATTTTCTTTGACACCTCTTCAGCAGTCGGATGTTGGTGTTGTGATAAATATTGACTAATTGAAGTTGCTAGAAGTCCTGCTAATAAATTAGGTGTTGTTGTTTTACAACATATTTAATCTAGTTAGCATTTTTATTATGTTCTCTTGATTGTCCCAGAGCTGCTTCCAGAACTTGAGGATTTTTCATGTGTTCACCACTGTCTTGGGATTTCCCATCAGTATTTTGGTGAAACGGATGATGGTTATTTTCAAACTGAATGTTTTGATTGGTTTGGATTGTATTGGTTTATTCTGCTTTCATAGCGAATAATCGTTTTTGTTATGATCACAATTCTTTGTTTGAATTCTTCTTATACTTCACTGTTCGATTTTTTTCAAGGTTGCGTCGCTTTACTAGATTGCTCTTGATCTTCTTGCTTTTCTTGATCTTTTCTTGCACCATTGTTTTAAATTCATTAAATTGCTATCATCTGCTCGAAGTTTTGTTTATTTTTTATTCTAAACGCAATTTCCATTTTAGGGTTCCTCTTTTTGGTTTATTCATCTGTTTTATTGAATAACCAAATTCCTTTTTAACTACAATGGCAGCACTGTACATCAGCTGATTTGTTTCTCGAACTGTTTTTTAGGAATTGTTTCTATTGCCAAGTTGATATTGCTCAATGCTGCAGGCAGATCGTGTCTTCGGCTTTCCTTCAGTGTCTGTCTGTAGTCACTGTCTTTCTCTGGTGTTCTGCATCTGCCCTACCATCTCACCTCTTCTTGTGTAGTATTTAAGTGATCCTGCTGGTTATAAGGGGTTATCTGAATTCAAGAAACTTACCTGAATAGTTTCTTTCATAGTTCTTGCAACTACCTTAACGTCTTTCTGGTGTTCCACGACAATCGGCCTTTGCAATTCTTCAAGTACAACATCACTGTAAAGTTTGTATCTTACAATAAATCTTCATTGCTCCATTAATTGCTGCTCAGTGACTTTATATCAAGAAATTTCTGTTCCAAATTTAATACATTCGCTTTTGGTATCCTCTAGATGATGGATTTGATTTATAATAAGCTTGCATATTCTTGTTTTCAGATGGATTTTTTTGTTTTGGTATTTAATTGTTCTTCTTCTTCGAAGTGCATTTCAGTTCTTTGTTCTGTTTGCCCAGCAGAAGAATCTAAGCCCTATAGTAGCCCATTTGTCTCCTGATACCCAGGAGATATAGCATCAAACGCCTTCCTTGTTGACCCGAGAGACTATCTTGTTGCTTAGAAAGAAATTGAAAGCAGTTATCCATACTGGTCCGGTATGGAGAACTTCTTTCTTTTATTCACCATTTAAAATGAGGTATACTTAGTCTGGCTCCTCTGCTAAAGCCTTGGATTCTAACTATCACCTTCTCTGAAGGTAATAGTTCGAATCCAATGACATTTTTTCTAGATAATTAAATAAACTCTTGTTTGTCTTTGGTATTATGAATTATATCATACAACCTCAGATGAATAACGGCCAACACGTAAGAATATCAATACGCCTGAATTAACTGAATATATCAAAGCTAGTAGTGATATTCTAAAGGATTTTCTAAATCAAACTTCAATACGAATATTTTAATTTAATCTTTTGAAAAAAAGAAATTATTATTTATAATCATATTGTAAGTTTAAAATGTTTCATTTTTTATAAGATATTTCTAAAAAGAATAAAAGTTTCTTATAAATAATTACATATCGCAAAATACACACTTTTAGTATTTATTTAATTCAAAATGATAATATGTAGAAAACGAAATAACGAAATAACAATGAGGATAACTTGCAACAATGACTGATCTCCGTGCCCCCCAGGGCAATGCTGTAGCCAATGAAGTTTTAACTGAGGCTCGGCTATTGCCGTTACCTAGCCATGACTAGAGCTTTTTAGCTCAATAACACTCCATCCACACAGATTTACTTCATTCAGATGACGGGACATTCAGATGACGGGATAAAGAGTCAAGGACTCAGTCCATCGCCCAGTTCTTTTAAGAACAATGAGGATTTTTTCTGAATTATGCTTATCATCTAGGTTTCGGCTGGAAAGTTAATAACATCCCAGTCCATACTTCACAGGATCATTTCTGTAGTGAGGTTCTGTTCTTAACCGTTAATATCGGTACGAGTCCCATCGGGTTTCACCATATTTAACCGGAAATTTACAGAACTTCCTAAACCCCAGACTGGGGAAATATCAAACACTTGGTGGTGGGAATAGTTAGCCCCCCCCCCCCATCTGATCATGCCCTCCATTCTGCCGCGTGTGCGTACCCTCGGAATTGAGGTTGACGCCACAATACCGGCAAGGGCAATGGCGAAAGCTATCATAGACTGCGTCGGCGCAGAGAACAGAGAATATTTTTGGATTTACCCCTTATGGGGGAGGAAGATACCAGGTAGTGACCAAAAAAAAAAAAAATATGGAGACCAGAGAAAAGCTTCTCCAAGGGTTTGAGTGGTAAAGTAAAAGTATCTCCTTTCATGGTTGGGAGCATCCTGAAGGGGAACACTTAAGATACCACGATTTCCCTTAGAATATGCAGAGAACAACGATATAATTCGTAGCGTATTCTCTAAGTGGGGAGTTTTACGGGAAATCCAGGTTCACAATGATGCAGACAATCCTGAGTGGAAGTCAGAGGAGGTAACCATCTCTCTTGAAATGAGGACCGAAGTTCCTAACTTTGTCCTCATAGGATCTGCCCGGGTAATGGTAAATTACCCAGGCGTCAAAAAGCAATGCTTTAGATGTGGTGCCTTCAATCATCTTGGGGCAGACTGCCCTCGCATAAAATGCAAGAACTGCCTAAAAATTGGCCACAACCAAGAAAAATGTGAGGCAGCATGTTTGAAATGTGGGGTCACTGACCACAGAGTCGACACCTGCCCATTCAGAACCCTCGCAGAGAGGATGGGTGGTGTAATCACATCAGCAACAAAACCAAGTAATGAAAAGGTCACAACACAGGAAGAGTTTCCGCCTCTTGAGGCCACTCCTGATCATGCCGCCATGTCTAAGACAACGAAAAGGTCCCGTAAGGGAGGGAAACCTACCAGAATTGCAGAGACCAGCAATACGATCCCAAAGGAAGAGGAAGAGACTGACAATGCAAAAACCATCATGGTAACTCCCACGGACGAAAGCGGATATAGACATCGCCAATTCAGATACAGTAGAAGAAGCTGAAGTAGAGAGACAAAACACCAAAACTTCCAAACGGCCATTAAGTCCGCAGGAAGAAGAGCTGACAAATCTCAAAACAGCAAAAGTATCTGAAACCGAACACCCAGAAGTCCCTCATGCAAAAGCAGGGGAGACTCTAAAACATCTCCTTAGAGGTATGCCTGGGGTGGCAGAAGAGTTTAAAGAGGCAATAGATAAAGTAGGAGAACCCGAACTCCTCCTCACAGGGAAATATGGACCCGACATCGTTAGTGTAAAATGGGGTGACCTCTTCGTTGATGACATCACCAAAATCACCCCTGAGCAAGTAGAGGTAGCCCTGGATATAGACGAGGAGGCAGCTTCGGCGTTCTACATAGCTCTCTGCAAACTAGACATGGCCAAGGGAAGTGAGGTGGCCAAAAGAATCATAACAGCCCACAACAAAAGAAAGGAACAGTAACCACCTTGTGGATTTCTGTACTCAGCTTCACTGGTTTTTAGCTCCCACAGGTGGGGGAGGACCTGAGAACCCGAGCGGCTAAGGCTTACAGCGAGGCGGGGCAGTTCCTTGTGAGCTGCATCACTCGGGCCAGATCCTTCCTCCACCTCTAAGTTTACCTTTCCATTCCTTCTCCAGATTTATTCTCTCTTTTGTTTTGCTACATGTTTCCTTTTTAGGATTTTCCTTTTTTTTTTTAAAGTGAAAAATCAACGACCGTTTTAGAAGCGCCCCTGAGGGGCAAACAGCTAAAACAAATCAACTGAGGCCTCTTTCACCTACTCTACCACTATGCACTTTATCTTTATTTCCTCTCCTACTATCTGCTGAATCTCAGCCTATCTCACTCTACAGGCCAATGATGAAGTTTGTTGAACTCACAAAATATACATATCGATACAGACGATTAAGGTATTTTGATGAAAAATACATTTCAGGATAGGAATTCTGACCAACTGATTCCATATGGAATCATTATATTCTGGTAGCAAATACTCAACTTCTGAGCTTATATTATATTCTAATAATCCAATATATGCATATTATTCTACTAAGTCATAAAAACCGACATTGGTAACATTTATACGTATAATACATAACTGTTATTATATTATATTATATTATATTATATTATATTATATTATATTATATTATATTATATTATATTATATTATATTATATTATATTATATATATATTATATTATATTATATTATATTATATTATATTATATTATATTATATTATATTATATTATATTATATTATATTATATTATATTATATTATATTATATTATATTATATTATATTATATTATATTATATTATATTATATTATATTATATTATATTATATTATATTATATTATATTATATTATATTATATTATATTATATTATATTTATATTATATTATATTATATTATATTATATTATATTATATTATATTATATTATATTATATTATATTATATTATATTATATTATATTATATTATATTATATTATATTATATTATATTATATTATATTATATTATATTATATTATATTATATTATATTATATTATATTATATTATATTATATTATATTATATTATATTATATTATATTATATTATATTATATTATATTATATTATATTATATTATATTATATTATATTATATTATATTATATTATATTATATTATATTATATTATATTATATTATATTATATTATATTATATTATATTATATTATATTATATTATATTATATTATATTATATTATATTATATTATATTATATTATATTATATTATATTATATTATATTATATTATTAAAGAAATGGAACTACGACGTACGATACCAATTGGAATCATTCTGCACGTAGACGTTAAACGCATACAGTGTAAAGTACACGCGCATTCGAAGTTGTTCATTATTTGTTGCTAGTTATATGCGCATATTAACGGTGTCTTGTACTTAAATTTTTGAAATATTTTGATTTTTAATCCTAAAATGAGTAAATCAAGTAAAAGACAACGAACCTATAATTTTAACACTGACTGGGAGGAAACATATTGTTTTGTTAATTTTAAAGATAATCGTGTTTGTTTGTTATGCAACAGTAGCGTTGCAATTCCGAAAAAAACATAAGGTTGAACGTCACTTCCAGACAATGCATGCCAATTTTAATACGAATTACCCCCCTAAATCTGAAATAAGAACGAAAAATAAATAAATCAACTAAAATCGAACCTGTCTGTCCAACAGTCGGTTTTCATTAGACACGTGGTAACATCTAAAAATGCCACCATTGCTTCTTTAAAAATTTCTCACATCCTCACAAAGAAGAAAAAACCGTTCCAAGATGGCGTGTTGTTAAAAGAAGCATTTTTGATTGGTGCCGATTATTTATTTGAGGGATTTTCTAAGAAACGTGAGATTATGTCAGCAATACAAGATTTACAATTGTCAAATAACACCGTCACAAGAAAAATTAGTAACTTCACTGTAAAAGAAGATCTACTGAAAATATTACCCATGAAAGGACGAACAGAGGGTGAACATATTTATAATACATTCAGAATATACGTCAAGTAGATAGATATGCCTTTGCACAAGCTGTCTGATAACTACTGATGGGGCACCAGCAATGGTTGGCAATATCAATGGATTTATTGCACTCTGCAAGAAAGATCATTCATTTCCAAACTTTGTCCTACCACTGTATTATCCACTAGGAAGCTTTGTGCAGTAAAATACTGCCCTTTGAACATGTTATGAAAATTGTTACAAAAATAATCAACTCCTTTCGAGAGCCCCTTTGCAGCACCGACTTTTCAAGGTTCTATTGCAAGACATTGAAGATAAAGAACCTGATCTCCTCCTACATGCTAAAGTACGTGGGCTCAGTAAAGGTAAAGTCCTTACAAGATTTTTAAGCTTAATAGAAGAAATAAAAAAATATCTTCACGTCAAAAATGAAACTTTTGATGAATTAAATGACTTTTGCTGGCTGTTGGATTTATGTTTTCTCACAGACATCATGGAAAAATTGAATTCTTTAAATTTGGAATTGCAAGGAAAAGATAGACATGTCATTTACTTTTGTAAGACATTTTTAAAAAGAATAAAAGTTTCTTATAAATAATTACATATCACAAAATACACCGTTTTAGTATTTATTTATTTCAGAATTATAAAAGGTAGAAAACGATAGAACAATATCAAGCTGCAGAGAGCAGTCAATGAATTGGAGGATTGGTACACCAAGTGGCGTATCGCAATTAATCCAAACAAAAGCTCTGCAGTACTTTTCACCAGACGTAAAGCAGAACCGAATACAAGCATACAAATGTTGGTAAAATCATCCCTTGGCGCAATTCTACCAAATATCTGGGAATTCATCTTGATAGACGTCTAAACTTCAAGTCACATATGGATAGTGTTGCCACTAAGGCAAGTCAGACTATAGCACAGCTATATCCACTTTTGAACAGGAACAGCTTCCTAAGCATAAGCAACAAAATCCTCCTTTTCAAATCGGTAATCAGACCGCAACTAACTTATGCCTCTCCAACCTGGGGTCACACGACTAAAAGCAACATCAACAGACTTCAGATAATACAGAATAAATGCCTAAGAATGGCATTTAATGCCCCCTGGTTCATCAGAAATATCCAGTTACATCAAGAAGCCAATCTTCCAGATATTAAGACCTACATGACAAGCATTGCAGAGAAATTCTTCACAATCACGGATAATCACCCAAATCAGCTAGTTCGACAGGCAGCGGACTACAAGCCCTCAGATCGTTTCAAACATAAAAAACCGAAATCCTCCATCGCAAGAGAAAGCTGATACAGCCTCAATGCTCACAATGAGCGGGTAAATTACCCACAATAATCTCATCACCCACAATCTAAAATCCAGATGAAGGGATAAAGAGTCAAGGACTCAGTCCATCAACCAATTAAGTTTAAAGTTCAAAGAACAATGGGGGTGAGGAAGAATGACGATTCCACCCTGGGGAGGATAATGGATGGTAATGCTGTAACCAATGAAGTTCTAACTGAGGGTCGGCTATTGCTGTTACCCTCCTGCCATGATCAGAACTCATAGCTCAATAACACCATATCCTTACACTGTCCTCTACTGATAACGGGGAATATGAAAAGCATTCTTGTTTCGTCCCTTTAAGCCAGTCTTTAAAAGGACTATAAGAACAATGGGAATTTTTTCTCCATTATGTTTATCAATATCTATGCAGCCTTCGATGCCATTTAAAAATATATGAAATTTTTCTTAATTATACAACACATTAAGTGATACCGTCATACCAACTTTTAACTGCTAATGGCAGCAACAAATATCACGATTGAGTTGTTTTCAATAACGCCGAAGAATGACCAAGATGATCATCCTACCTGTGAAGTTTGCTGGCGGAGGTGTAATGGTGTAGTGCGGTTGCTTCTCGTGTGGGTACTTTTGGTTCTACACTCGAAAATGAAAACTGCTAGATTATGTAACACTTCTAAGTATGCAGCGCTTCCTATATTTTTGTAATTTTACTGGACAGACCCATTTATCGCAACAATACGACACGAGATTATAATGCATCATAGAAACACTTGAGTGCCTTACACGCACACAGCCAATGTGAACTCAGTAAGCTTTTGAGACGAAACAGATCAGAACAATAATATATGAACTGATAGTCATATTAAAGGAAGAATTATCTGAAGTACCTCCCCGATATGATTACAAACTAGCGGAGAGTATGCAAAAAAGGTAACCATGCATGATCAGAGGAAAATCTAGCTTTACAGGTTATTGAGATATATACAAGATAGAGAAGGTGCTATACTTATTCTAACATAGTGTATAATGCTTTCAATGTTTTTTTAGAAAAATTGAGTTGAATCAATCGAATATCAAAAATGCTCTGAACATGGAATGAATCTTTCGCTTATTCTGTTCACAATTCCTATTCGTCCTTTCCGAACGGTACGGGGCTGGTGTAATAAATGAGCAGTGGTTGGTGTTCAAAGTGGGGAGAGTACTTAACATAATCTGGGTAAGGAAAACTAAAATTGAACAAAAGGCTTGAATGTTAAGATTCAGTCTTGCTGTGAAAAAAATCAAGACAAAATAATTCTGAGTCTAAACTAAATTACTCACTCTATTTTTAACAAATTCAAATTATAGTATAGTGTGTGCAACAAAATATAAAAACAAGAACAACTTATTTCTTGTTCCTTAATGCGCGTCTTATCATTCTATAATATTGATTTACTTTCTGCTTTGCTATTTCTAGTAGATTTACAAAAATCCAATTTTTAGGCAACAACAATTGCTTATATATATATATATATATATATATATATATATCCATCTGTCTATCTATGTATCTTGTTATTCCTCAGATGATGAAGAGGAAACTAAAAATGCAAGTCTTCCTCACACACTGAAGCCCCACTAACAAATGAGCAGCTTCAGAGCTTTCTTAAAAAAGTTCGAGACTCTTCACAAAAACTGCTGACAGTATATGACAACGCCGCCCACATCAGAAGCCTTATCACCCAGCTGGAAGAATTAAGAACCGTTCGGGCAGGAAAAACTGAAGAAAAACCATCAATTTCAGGAAACGAATACACTACCTGATCAACGGGCTTGAATCCCAGCGGCAACGTAACTATCCCTAAAGTAAGTAAAGACTACTCCACCAAACAAAATAAACCATAAAATAATAAGCACCTCAGTAAGCTTTCAATAAACGCTAGAGGATGTGCCACACTACTGCGAAACAGGCTCGTTCTGCAGCATATCCTTGCCCACCTATCAGAAACAGTTATGCCGCAGGAAACTGACCTCCATTACAACTGCCACGCTTCAGATCATCACTAGAAGAACTGGTCATACACTATGCACCACTTTTCTTCCATACAGCTTCGTCGATCAGGAGTCAACATTGGAATCCACAAAAAAGCACTCTAAAATTAGAAATAATCGATACCTTTCCTGAGTGTGCAATATATGCACTCATTACAACTAATACAGGAAAGAAAATACATATCATTAATATATACATATCACAAAGCGAACGGCTTGCAGTGCAGATACCGAAGTTCGTCCGATATCACCTCAGCAAGGTCAATGACCACCTCATGCTGGTAGGTCATTTCAACTGCACTTTGGATCCTGCAATGGACAGACAACAACGCCAAGAACATCGACACTCAATAGCTCGGATTCTCCAGGATGTAATAAATGACTATGAGCTGACTGTTACCTTCAGACATCTGCACCCACATGAAAAAGCGTTCTCCTGGAGGGCCAAAAGTGGTCCCCTATACCATGCGCAGCCCGATAGGTATTGTGTGCATAAATGTGTAGTATCTATCCAATTACATACCATTCATCTCATGCATCAGACCATAATTCCATCCTTCTGATCATTTGCATTCTGGATACACCAGACACAAAGGACGAGCATATTGGATATTTAATAATATCCTACTATAGGATACAGAATATTTCAGAACCTCCAAAAACTATATCGCAACTCTCATCAGAGACATACCTATTTCTCAATCAATGTCCGAGTGGTGGTCACTCTTTAAGGCCATAAATCAAGGTATGTACTCAAAACTATAGTCAACAGAAGAATTTGAATAAACATTCAGTTCTTAAAAATCCGTATTAACGACAGCAACTGCATCATCCGGAATCTGAGGAACACCCGTCCCTAGAAGGCTCCATACGCTCACACCTAAAGCAATCTGCAGGAGGAGCATTAATAAGAGCACGACGCAAACACATTAACGTTTATACCACTGATGTAATGGATGCCACTGATATAATTCTCTCCGATGTGAAAAGACTCTTACCAGCAATGAGGCATAAGACAGAATTCTCCATCATACGACACGATTTGACAACTGCCTGCAGCTCGTTACCTAAAGACAAATCTCGTGCCATAGACGGGCTCACTACTGAATATTACCTGTCCTTCTGGGAACAGCTTGGACCTATCCCCTACAGAGTATTTGTCGACGCGAATACCAATGGCTTCCCACTCAATATGACAACATCTGTTATTAAACTCATTCCAAAGAAAGGAGACGCGACGAAATTAGAAAATTGGCGACCCATCTCCATCATAAACACCGACTGTAAAATAATTTCAAAAGCCATTGCCAACAAACTTAAAACCGCTCTGAACGAAATGATAGGTAGGCATCAGAGCTATTCCATCCCTGGACGATCTATCCACGGCCGACCTAGATGGCCGAGTGGTCAACATATCCGCTTTCCAGCCAAAAGCTGCTGGTTCGAATCCCGCCGTGGGCATGGATGTTTGTGATTGTCTGAGGAATTACTAGTGGTGGTGGAGATCGGCGATAGATGGCGTTGTTGTAGTTGCTGTCAGTTAGTGAATTGCAAGTGGTGGAGACAGAGCTGTAGAGTAGATGCCCTCCGTCGATGAGTCTTCGGACTTCCTGGAGGTGTATAATAATAATAATAATAATAATAAGGGATCTCATAAGCATATCTAACAGTAACAGTGAAACAATGAGTCTTGTAACACTAGATCAAGAGAAAGCTTTCGACCTCATTGAACACCCCTACCTATTCAGTTGCTTGAAAGCCTTTGGATTTGGCTCAGGCATCATTCATTCTATTAAGATGTTATATACCAAAGCACACTTTTGCATGAAAACAAACAACAGGCTCATCATATCTGTACCATACAGCAGAAGCATTAAACAAGGTTGTTCACTTTCCATTATTCCGCTTTACACAATTGCCATTGAGCCCTTTTTGCGTAGATTAATGCTGCTTAGGGCATCACGTCCTAAACTTTCCTACCAAGCCATAATCCTGACAGCATATGCTGATGACGTTACAGTTGCAGCCCCCCAAAGAAGAGGATTTCTGTAGCATACAAAATTCCAACAATACCAACCATCCTCAGGAGCCAAACTAAATGCAAATAAAACAACAGGACTGTGGTGTGATAAATGTACAAACCGAACCGATTCCCCATTGTCTGGTCACTGGTCCTCAGAGGAAAATAAATAAATGGGAATTTAACTAGGAAACACGCATTTTTACTTGGATAAGAAATCTGGAAAAAACACTAATTAAACTTATCAAGCAAGTACTAGGAATGTGGGCAGCAATACGAGCCTCTGCCTCCACAAGAGGGAGAACAATAATTGCTAACCAAATAGCCACCAGTTTCCTTTGGCTCTCACTAAAGATTTGATAAATGTTTGATAAATTGCATTGGTGGCGTGAGAACGTCACCAGTGCAATTTATCAAACAAATACAGTCAACCATCTATCGAATCATATAGAACAAAACAAACTGGCTTTCTTACTCCAAGTTAAGTACCTCTCAAAGAAGGAGGACAAAACTTGACCTCCATTGAGAACAGGATAACAACGTTCCGCATTCGCATTCTCCTTAATACCCTAATGCATTCTCCTTAACGGCAAATGGCACACAAATGCACCACCGACTATATTTTAACTCACTGCCACTAGAGGTCTCTCTTTCTCGATAACCTTAGAAATGACAACAGCAGACGCGCTAGTGAATCTAACAAACGTCTACAAAGAGGCACTTCGAAGATGGAAGAAGCTAAATCTTTTTACGATGGTAAAAAACCCCGTCACTTAGAAAAAATTTTTCTTTTCTCCATGGAACTGTGAGGCGTGAGGATCTTGGGTAACATTCTTTCTCCGACCCTCACCTGGCACTTTCGAAAATCTATAGCACTCTAACACAATAGTCGAACCAAAGCGCATTATTGGAAAATCCTGCATCATCCAACCAAACACTATTTCACTGGGATCTTCCATATCGCACAAGAGCCAGGAAACCCAACGCAGATATTCAATGGAGAATGTGGCACAATGCATTACCCACTCTAACTATATTACGAAAATTTAACCCGGACGTATCAGATAACTGCCTATTCTGCTACCGATCAGGAACAGTCCGGCATATCTACAGTACTTAGAATGCCCAGTCAACGCCAAGTTAATCCGTTTGTCACGGGAAACGGCAGCTTTAACCTGCAGCAGTCTTCATACAGAAGAGGAGCACTTCAATCTCGTCCATGCGGTTCCATTTTATTCCATTCAAAGTCCAAGCATCAAAGAACATTCTTTGATGCTAACTTGAAAAGAATTAGACATGCAAAAGTTAATTGTAAGCGAAGCTCATGCAATCGACACTGAATTCCAGTATTCCTTTGTATTCTAATTATTGTATTATCTATGCGAAATTTGTACTTTGATATATACGTAACATACATTACATTTTATGCCAAATAAGGTAATTAGGCCTATCTCACACCATCCAATACTAAAACCCCAAATACCTACAGAATGCATATGTTTCTAGTGTTATGAATCCATTAGCAATGCATTTGAGTCGACGCTTCCAACAAGACATTGTGCATCTTCATTTTGCCTATCATTCAGTATACATCTGCTGTGGGTGATATGAGAAGTTACGTGAGCTGGAATTGGCCATATGTCCTCGTAGAATAGTGATTATATATGAAGACAAACAAACCATATCGGATGATAGAAATGGAATGGAGACGAAAACAAAAGATGAAAGCAACCAAAAATAAACATCTGATTTATATGTGCTCCATGTTCCTTTTTGGTATATCAGGACAGGTGAGGACACGTGTAGAAATTCTATTGACATTGCAAGTGCCTTCTTTTTGTCTTCTTTTACATATTTGATCTTCTCTTTATCCATTAATTCACAATATCCCTAAGATCGTTTGTAAAATTGTCTAACCTTTGTTAAATATCTTTATATAATTTGAATATAAAGAAGTTTTATTATTATATGCATTTTGCCAACACATTTCTTAAAATGATAAATTTGATAAAAACATGATAAATATAAAGTGAAACTATCATTTAGTTTATTTCTATGATTTCTTAGCTCTTTCCAGCTAGAGGTAATTTTCGATACCGAGTCTCTATATTAACAGAGAGCATCTTTAGGAGTTTAGCAGTGGTACACATTTCTCAAGTTGCATAATTTGAATTTCAGAAGTTATTGCAATTAATTATTGAGGTGTCTGTTTGTCTTTTAAAAGACTGTGAAATTCTTCTCAATTGGTTTTTGCTAATTTCCAATTGTAAATGGAAACAATTCTATAGAACTTATTCTTCAAACTGATGTTCATTTATAAATACCAACAGATTATTATTATTATTGTTATTATTATTATTTTATTCACATAATTGATAGACTATATGATATCTTGTCAAAACAAGATATCATATAAATAAATAATTTGATTAGTGATAGAGAACAATTCAGCCAAGAATCTAAGAATAGTCCGTCAGGTAGCGTCGTAAAATATGGACTTTTCCAAGTAATGCTGTTTTTTGTAGATCACATGGGGTCACTTCATTGATGTTTAATTGCTGTAAATGGCTGGATAGCTTCTTTGAAATTGCGCCAAGTGCAGCGATAACTATTGGAATCACTTGGAGTGTTTAAGCCACAGCCTACCAACTTCGATTGCCAGGTCTTTGATATTTAGTAATTTTTTCCAGTTCTTTGTTGTTAATGTTGTTATCACTGGGTACTGCAATATCAATAATCCAAACCTGTCGATGTTCGATAATTAGTGATGTCGGGTCTATTGTGTTCCAAATACCGATCAGTTTGTATTCTAAAGTCCCAGAGAATTTTTGCTGTTTCGTTTTCCAAGACTGTCTCTATTTTATGCTGCCACCAGTTATCAGAAGTAGGAAAGCCATTTGCATACATTTTTTGCATACATGCCAATGAATTATTTTTGCCACTTGATCATGGAGGTATTTATAGTCAGTTTGAGCTATCTTGCTGCAGGCATTGATTAGATGTTCTACACTCTCATCTTTTTGATCGCATAATCTGTATTTTCTGTTATTATTGATGTTCAAAATTTTTGCTCTCATTGCATTAGTTTGTAATGCTCGTTCTTGAGCTGCTAGAATAAATCCTTCTGTTTATTTTTTAATATATTCATTTGTAGCCATTTCCACGTCCTGTTCGCGTCAATTTTGTTGAAAGAATTGGCCGTGCAAGGGTTTATGTTTTCCAGCGCACATATCGGTTATTTTGCTGTTCCATTTTGTAATCGGATTTGTTTCCTGTTGCTTTTAGAAGGCTCTCTTCTGTAATTGCTTGAGGCATTGGCTCAGAGATATTGTCAATGTAACTTCTTAAACTAATTTCTTCTTCTTCTACAGTCTGTCTCACTTGCAGCAGACCCCGTCCAACAATTCTCCTTGGTAGATACAACTAGTCAACATCACTTCGTGGATGTAATGCATGATGCATAGTCATTAGTTTTCTAGTTTTGCGGTCCAGTTTGTCCAGGTCTTCTTTTGTCCAATCTATCATGCATCTGTGTATCGGATCACTGGTATAGCCTAAGAGTTCATTGCTCTAATTGTGTTTAATCCATTTAGTTTTGTTTTCAGAATATTTCTATCTATTTTGGTGTGTTCTGCTGTTGCCTGTTGTTTAACTTTCGAGCGGAGAATATCACTGGTTTCTAATATTCCTAGGTATTTATAGTGTTCATCAGCTAAAATTGCTTTTATATATTTCTCTTGGTCAAAATTAAAATTGCTAGTGTCATTAATATTTACCCATTTAATAGATAAAATTGCGCATTTATCTAAACCAAATTCCGTTTTGATGTCCTGACTGAAAATACGAACTGTGTTCAGTAAAGTGCCGATTTTCCATATAGCTTCCATATAAATTATGATATAATTTTGCCAATAATTATATCATACTAGACAGTACTAGATTGATTACCATAAACACTGTGCGGTTAGACAATAAATTAGGTAACGCTGTTAGTAAAATAACTAAGCTATTAGGTTGATCTGGTCGATAAAAATATTTTCAGTTTTATTTTTCTTTGGAACAAATCTTAAAATATTTTGAATATTATGCTATTGAAAAGCAAACTATTCAAGTATGTAGTATGATACACTGCTTGGAAATAAGTCAACGGACACCATTTCTCTCGGCAACCTCTCTGATGACCAGTTTAAGGCTTTTCTAGCTTGCTAGTGCCAAGGTGTGGAAGGACAATTTGGAATTGTCCAGCATTTTTGTCATTTTGCGATAATCTGAGACAGTAGCGGGATGAATCTTAACTCCATCATCTGTGTTTCTAGCCATGGCAAAATTGATGTTTTGTTCACCAACGGTCCTGGAAACTGATGTCCACTTGTCTCGGAGGATCCTGGTAGGAACTTTTCTTTTTTGTCTCTGAAACTTGTGGTGTTATATCTTCTTCATAAGATCTTCAGAGGTCCTCCATCTTTTGGCTGCCTGTATATCCTGGGAGTCAATCTGTCAAAGTTTCTCTGGCGGGAGGACCGTTGTGAATTCCCCCTCTGTATCCTCATCCTCTCCTTGATCATTGACCTGGGGGTATATGTTTATAAATCCCGGGAATTCTGTATCAAACCTTTTTAATATCTTCTTGAACAGATCAAAAAACTGATCTTTGCTACAGGCTTGAGCAATATCCTCCGTGATGTCCATATTGGGAAAAGAGCGCCTTGGTAGATATACCTCTTGTTCATTTATGCTGTTTAGGCAATCCTGTAGGCTTAAAGATTACTATCAGATCCTGTAGACTCACGCGGAAGTCTGCTAGCTAAGTAAAGCAAGTTGAAATGCCCTACTAAAAGGGGAAAGGAGTGTCAAGAACTCACTTGGCCACAGAGTTAAAACCTACTCCTTCCTAAAATACCATACATCCACCACTGGTCTTTATAGCGGGTGGGGCCTACATGGCCATCAGTGCATTTTTTGTGCAGAGGGGGAGACAGTGGGAATTAAACTGTGTTAGCACCAGTGCAATGTGAGATTCCCGAAAAGCCTTATATAAAATCAAATCAGGCTCAATCAAAAATAACATGTCTAATCTCATCAAAAGTTCAAGCAGAAGTCCAATATTGACTTTTGCGGCTGGATGGATCTCAATCCCTTGGATTATAATCCCTTAATCTCTAAAAAGTTGAGTTCATTTCATGAGCGATTATCGAGCATTTGGCTTGCCCAAGTTAGGGCGGTGTGGGAGCGCTTGTACCGATGAGCAGAGCTGCTTTCGGGCGCTTGTGTTTCCACCTGTCGTTTTCATCGTAGTTAGATGACTCTTGAATGAGTTGATTGGAGTGAATAGCTGCTTTGGTGAAATATGTTGAGGCAGTTTCATGGAGAAACCTGGAAATATATGGTATGTTAGCATCTCGGTGGAGGAGAGCATTCCTGACAAACGATGGATCATCAAATATCATGCGGAGACATTTATTTTGGATAACTTGTAGTTTTTTGATGTTGCTGTGGGAAGTGTGATCCCAAGCCGGTGATCTGAACGTTAAAGTAGGTCTAATAACTGTTTTATTGATCAGTAATTTGTTTTCAGTGTTGACTTGACTTCTTCGGTTGAGAAGAGAGTAGAGATGTGCAATTGCGGAATTTGATTTGTTGCAGGCATATTCGATGTGAGGGTTAAAATTGAGACGATTATCTAGCTGTGTACCCAGATATTTAGTTTTGGATTTCTATGGAATGGCTGTGTTGAAAAGTTTGACCTCTCCATAGTGGAATGCTTTCAGTCTGGTAAAGAGAATGGCAGTGCTTTTGTCAACATTTACAGCATTCCCCATTTACGGAACCATTTTTCTAGATTTGTTGCTGCGATTTGTAGGAGCAGCGTCACTAGGTGCAGTCTGAGAGATCTGCTCAAAATTGCCATATCGTCCGCACAGCAAGCTATGGTGGTCGATGTCGTACTAGGGACGTTTGCAACGAAGATGTTAAAAAGCAGCGAGCCTTGAGGAACACCTGCAGTGATTCCTTTCAAAGAGGATCTAATTCCCTCAGCTTAACTTGAAATGTACGGTCTTTTAGAAAGGAGTCGACGATCTTAGTAAGGTATAGTGGAATGTTAGCTGTAATCATTTTATAGATAAGGCTTTTACGCTAAACCTTATCAAACGCCTTTGCCACAAACAGAAAGATAGCTCCTGGGTGTAGTGCGAAAGTCCAATTGACAATTGACAATTGACATTTATGTCTTTAGGGGTGAAGCAAGATGCTTTTCATATTCCCCGCTATCTGTTGTGGTTACAGTGAGGGTAAAATTTATGTGCAGTTTGCTCGCCCCGAATGGGCATGGAGATTATGCATCGCTATAGGAGGCTAATATAGCTTTTGGTCTTCTATATTTGAATATGTCCGTTGTCTCGTATGCTGAAGCTTGCTGAACCAAATCGTTGGGATGTGTGGACGTCTTGAAGAAAAACTTCAATGCTAAAGATTGTAGAAAAGAGAAACTATAAGGAATATTTGTATCTCTGTGAAGTTGATTGTTTCTAACATACCATGGGACGTTCAGAATCATTCTCAAGCACTTGTTCTGCACTCGTTGTATTTTGATAATGTTAGTATTAGAGGTGTGGCTCCGGGATAGGGAGGCGTAGGTGATGATACGACGAATCGTCATCTGATATAGCTGCAATTTGATTCTGTTGCTGAGCTTGCTATTTCTATTATTTAGTGGAAAGATCTGAGCTATGGCTTTAGATGCCTTTGCGCACGTAGACTTGATGTGTTGGTTGAAAGATAGCTTTTTGTCTAGAATTACACCCAGGTAATTTGTTTCTGTCTACCAGGGAATTTTAGTACTAAATAGTAACACAGATCTCCTGCAGGAGATATTGGCCTTTTTGAGAAAAGAACGACTGAGCTTTTCTGGGGGTTGACTTCCAATCTCCATTTAGAGAACCAATCCTCTAGCTTTATAAGGTTTTCTTGAAGCTTTCTGGTAACGAAATGGGGTTGGAGAGATCTGGTTAGTATTACTGTATCGTCCGCATACAAGGCCAAAATGGAAGACATCGAATTGTGCGGGATGTCCGACATGTATACAGAAAACAGCAATGGAGCCAGTAGGGATCCCTGCGGCACTCCAGCAAAGATATGACGCTGGGACGACGTAGAATGATTTGTACTTACATTGATCTATTCTGAAGATATGAATGGATTAGATGAAGCATTTTTAGTGAGGTACCGGCTGAGATAAGTTTGTGTAGGAGTCCAATATGCCAGATTTTGTTAAATGCTTTGGACAGGTCTAGGAAAACAGCTCCTGTGCACTGGCGCCAGTTATAGCTGGTGGTGACTTATTCCACAATTCTGTGGATTTGCTGGGTAGTACTGTGGTGTTGCCGAAAACAAAACCGTTCTTTAGGAAGGATGTTTAGGTCATTTACTGAGGTTTGGAGTCGTGAGAGGATGACCTTCTCCGCAACCTTACCCAGATTAGAGATACGACTGATTGGACGATAATTTTGCGGTAGGTGTGGGTCTTTGCCTGGAAAGAAAATAGTGAAGTCTTAAGATTGCATTTATTATACTGGTCAGGTGCACTACAGCTTTCCGAGGCAGCAGCTTGATCACCCTGTTTGAGATGCCGTCTGGTCCAGGAGCTTTATTGTTCTTAAGTTTTTTAATAATACCATATAATTCAACAGATGATGTTGGTGCAATATGGTCAGCGCTGGTATCTGGGAGATTTAAAGCGTGTCTGACCTGTCTGTGGATTTTGTACAAGTCATTTAAATCTAAGTCTACATCTGTGTGAACTAAGCCCTGGTTTGAGATTATGGGGGGAGGGAACTGTTTTTATTTCTGATGTTTCTCAGTAACCCCCCCAGATAGAGTGATCAGTAGGTGAGATAGAGGATAACTTTTTATCCCAAACTTGGTTTCTATGAGTATTAAGTGCATCTCTTACTGCCCCATTTATCCTGTTTAGAGCTATTTTATCTTGTGGTGCACGCGTGTTACGGAATCTTTTCCTAGCTCTGTTTTTGTCTCTGATCAAGTTCATGATGTCTTCAGGCAAACGATCTGGCTTGCGGGCAGAATTTTAGGAGGTAGCTACCTTTATAGCAGAATTAATTTGTTGTGTGAGATTTGTAACTGCAGTTTCTACTTCTTCTTTTGTGCGTATGTGAGGAACAGGTCCAATATAATCCTTGAGTGCTGTTGACAGTCTTTCCCATGCAATGTAGGAGTGAGAAGGAGGACACAGGTATTCTTGATTTCCCAGCTGTAGTAGAATTGGATTGTGATCGGATGATAGTTCATCCATAGATATGATGCTGTAGTGAAGTTTTATACCTGCAGGATAGCTATATCTAGGATGTCAGCAGTGCCAAACGTACTGAGATGAGTTGGTTCGGTGGGGCCTGCCACAACGGCGTTGCTTGATCCTAAGTAATTGGAAAGGATGCAACCATTCTCGTTGGTGGTTGTGCAATTCCACGCAGGGTGCTTGGAATTCAGATCTCCCGCTATAACGGTCGGCTCTCTGACGCATAAGATGGCATTTAGGTCAGAGTGAAGTAGAGATTTTTGGGGAGGGTTTTAAGTTGAGTAGAATTTCAGTTTGCCAGTGGAGCTGGCGACTACTTCCACGCCTGTGATCTCAAGGCTAGTGGTTGAAGGATTGCTCACAGAGTGGTCCTTAATGTAGTTTTTAATGAAGATGGCAGTACCGCCGCCTATCTAGAGTAGTCTGTCATTTCAGTATAGGTGATAGCCCCTTATTGTAGGATTGTCTGAGGGTCTTAAATGAGTTTCACTGATTAATATAACATCTGATTGATACCTATATGTGAAATTTCAGAGTTCCAGAATTTTGTTTTTGAGGCCATTTGCGTTCCAAGCAACTATCTGAAGTGATGCTGGAATGAGTTTGTTACGATTCATCTATGACAGCTGTGAGGATGACCTGAGTTTCACGAAGAAATCTTTTAGTGGAGGTTGCAGTAGGGTTTAACAGGCTGAAATCTTGTAGCATGTTTGCTAGTGAGGCCGTAATAACAGCTGTTAGGTTTTTAGGTGCTGTTGGTTGATTCTGTTCTGGTATTGATCTATTTGTACGGGTCACATCGGCATAACTTCTTGTTTGCTTTTGGGTGTCTCTATTTTTGGAGGTTTCCGACTGTGGCCGCTGAGTCTCCGGTTTTGATGCCTGAGCTTCTGGAGTTCTTATACTATAGGAGGAGGGCTGATGGACTGCTTCCATCCGTCTGTTCTTTGGGTGCTGAGTACATCTTTGTAGTTTGCAAGATGAGGGCCACTGCAGTTGGCACATTTGGCCGAGGTGGTCCTCGGCTTTGTGCAGGTATTGGTTGGGTGGCTGTCCTCACATTTCAAACATCTATATTCCGCTCTATATAGATTCTGGGCATGGCCAAATTTCTGGCACCTGTGGCACTGCCCAGAAGATGATCTTTTCCGGAGTGGTTCTGGTGTGATGATGAGTCCACTGACTGTTTTTAGGTTGTAGATATTTTTGTAGATTTTATGAATCTCTACTAGGACTAATGGCATAGGAGTCTTGTCTGCTTTGTACATTCTGCTGACTTTGACTGGAGGCAGATCCTGAGAATTAAGGTCAGCTGCTATTTCTACTGTGTCAATGTTTTCACAGATAGCGCGAAGGACCACTTTTAAGTTTTTTTCCGAGCTGAGCGCAAAGGTATGATACTGGATGCCTCTGTCGTCCAGTTCTTTGGTCAACCTTCTATAGTCTGTCACTGTTGCTGGCTGGATCTTTATGTCTTCATTCATGTTTTTGGCCTTAATGAAGCCAATGTGAAGATTGGACATTGTGGATCTTAAAGCTGCCCATCTCTGCTTTTCTCTAAGGATGATCGGAGGCACCTTTTCTTTAGGGGAAATAGCGGCGTCCGAACTCTGAGAATCCTGTTCCATTTCGTTGTCATTGTGCGGTTCTTCTGTTGTTCTTCGCTTTTTGCGTGCACGCACTTCTACAAAGTCTGAAGGAGTAGTTTCTCTATGTACCTCCTCAAATATTTTCTCATTTAACTGTTTTTCCATGACTATCAATGTGAAGTATCTAAAGTTGATATTAAAAAATAAAAATAAATAAATAAATAAATATTAAAAAAAAAAAAAAACGCTTACCGTGCAGTTGTAGTCTTACCGGCACTGCTGCAGGACTCTGAACTGATTTGGTAAGAGCACTGATTCAAAAATTGCATGATCTTCAAGACACATAGTGTAATAAACGCACCACAATTCCAAAACTGACAAGTCGATCCTCCGTAATCAATCAAATTTACGAAAATAGTCCTTATAAGGACTGGTTTAAAGGGGCGAAGCAAGAATGCTTTTCATCTTCCCCGTTATCTGTAAAGGACAGTGTAGTGATAAGGTGTTATTGAGCATTTAAAGCTCTGATCATGGTAGGAGGGTAACAGCGATAGCCAAGCCTCAGTTAGAACTTCATTGGCTACTGCATTGCTATCCATTACCCTCTAAGGGTAAGGACCCCAATTTACCAAAATCCCCGCAAACTAATTATTTATTATCAACGCATTCTATAAAAATATAGGTGTATTATTTAATAAAATATTTCTCTAAAAATTTTTAAAACAAATAAACATATTAAACTTATTTTATAATTGTTTAAATATAATTTTTAATGTTAATTATTTAACATACAGGGTGTTCGGGATAAATTTGACAGTTTCGTAAGGAAAAAGAAAATCTTCTTTGTATCTATTAAATTTAATGAATTGACAAAAAAACATTACAGGCAGAGTTAATTACAATACTATCAACAAGATTTACTCAAAATAACCACCATTAGCATCGATCACAGCTTCAATTCTGCTTCGGAACCTCGAACAAGCTGATGCTACAGTCTCCCTGGGAAGGGCCGCAAAAACTGTTTTAATTTTATCCATTAACTGGGCTTTTGTATTACTGGAAGTGCGATTGGTGTCTTTTTCAACTGCGCCCCATACAAAATAATCCATGGGGTTAAGGTCTGGGAAGTTTGGAGGCCAAACATTTGGACTGGTGAAGTCGTAGAAATTTTCAGACAACCATTTTTGACTTTTCCCAGAGGTGTGGCAAGGGGCCGAATCCTGCTGCCATACATACGGCCTACCATTGGCTACCCTTGTTATCCAGGGCTTGACTACAGTTAGCAACTCCACGAACAAAGCCCGAATTCCAATGCCAGGGTTCTTCAACACCTGTTCCTGCAGATTTGCGAGGAATTCTGCTGTACGAACGCAATCAGATCGTCTGCTAGGGATCTTTCTTCTTGCTACATCCTCGTAGTCACCATTGCAAGTCTCTAGTTCATGCCTGATTGTTTTTACTGTATTCAGGGAGCATTGGGCAGCAGTCGTAATATCCTTATTTTGATGGCGGGCACGAATCATCATGATACAAGTTATTCTCTTCCATGATTCAGGTGGGTTCCAGCTATCCATCCTTTCTGACATCTTGTATATGAATGAAGAAGGGTCCAAACTTTTAAATGAAGAGAAGTGTGTGTTAATACATGTAACTTACGGAAAAATATAATTAATTATAAATATGTCAAATTTATCCCGAACACCCTGTATATAGAAAGGTTTATGATTATTCCCCAAAAATGAAGTTCCATTGTAATTATATTTACAACACCTTTCCTCATTTGAATTAGTAGAATTCGAGTAAAATTAAGCTACTATATTTTCATGTATTCTAAATATCTGAGGAGATGAATCCAAGCAAGTCACTGGCATTTGGGATATAATGAAAATACTTCCTTCTCAGAATCTTTTCGTTTAAATAATGGCATTTATGGTTTATTCGAAAAAGAATATCATCCTCTCTGACGTAAATACTGATAATTTCACTCAAGCCCGTTATTATTATATTTTGAATAATAACGGGCATAATAATATCAGCAAGAAGTTTGTGGATGCTTATTCTTTAATTTTTTTTTCGAATCAGGATCATATTAACGAACTTTCTTCAGCGTTCTCTAGAAGTGTTGGAAAAAGGAGGAAACAAAGACAGTTTGGAACAACAGTGCAATAGTTTTGCTGGGAAATTCTTGAACAAAGAAAGCAGGGTAAATGAGGGAGTGGAGATCATTTGGATCATCAAAGCATTAACAAGAGTACTTTGGCATGATCCAAATAAAATTCCAACTGATCAGCATAATTCACGGATGCGTTTTTTATGTGGTTCCCACTCATGAAAGGTTGAAAGCCTATAAGCACATTAGTACAGTGGATTGTCTATTCCATTTTTATTAATTTTTTGAAATTTTTTGTATTTTTTAATTTACTTTTTTACGTAGCCTGGAAACCCCGATCTAGAGACCAAACAAGGAACTTTTTCAAACCATTTCGTGCCTCCAATAAGCGGGGAGGTGGTCTCACACCAAGGGATGAAATTCGTTTTCCACCTGAAGACAATCACAAACATTCATGTCCACGGTGGGATTCGAACTCACGACCTGTTGGTTGGAGAGCATGTACACAACATTGTCGCGTGTTTTTGGCTTGTTAGTGAACGTTCCCCAACATTCCTCATAATCACAAAAAAAAAGAAAGAAAGAAAGAAAGAAAAGACAACGCCATTACACTTTTAAAAGTGCAAATCCGTATAAATATTTGAGTTCAGCTTCTTTGTTCCTTAGCGAAAGAAAGTTTTAGTATCTAGAAGATTTCTGTGACCAGTTTTTTTACAAGTTTGTAGCAGAACTCGATACCCACGCGTGTTCTTTAAAGTCTTCTATTTTTATTTATTTATTTTTTTATCTAGCCGAAGGTTCAAAGAGTACATTACACGCACTTTACAAGATATTACTTCTAAACAATGCAAAAAAAAAAAAAAAAAAGGATAATAATTGCCGAATGTAGGGTAAATGAGGGAGTGGAAATCATTTGAATCATGCAAAGCATTAACCTATCTACACCAACCGAAGGAACTTTATACTAACTGGAACAGTGTCATCTGATTAATGCTGAATTCCTGAAAAAATAACTCCTTTTATTCTTCAAAAGGGAATAAGAAACAGCCAGTTTCAATCCTTCAACCTTCACTGATAGTGAACTCAAACTATCAATGAACCAAGGCTTTCAGGAGAAAGTACGACAGACAAATGCTGCCATCTACTGACTAAACCCTAACATTATTATCTGTTTTTAGCATGAGGGAGGATTGAGGAATTCTAACATTTTTCATGTCAATTAAATGAAAAACTTCGTACATCTTATATCCACTATGCTGCAAAAAGTGTAAACACACGCACACACACACACACATATATACACACACACCTCATTTCTCGAATATATATCTTTATGCTTATTAATATATCGTTATATATATTTTTTAATATTTTAATGTTTATTAATATTTCTTTTTTATATTTATTAATGTTTTTATGTTTATTAATATTTTTTATATTTATTAATATTTACTTATTTAGTTCATATTTTATATTTAAATTTATCATCTGTGTTGTGTGGCCTCCTGCTATGAGTTCTCAGACTCCATGTAACTTAGCAACAACAACAACAAAAGCAATATTTTGAAGATTCTTTGTATAACACGTTGAAGAATTACGTATTTCATTTTCTTGAAGATTGCGTATTTCTTTGAACTTAGGAGACTACAGTATCGATAACAGATAAATATAAATGAAATTAACTCTATTCCTCGCACTTATCATAAATAAAGAATAAAGAATTCATATTAAGTTTCGGTTTTTACGATAACTTCACTCGAAGCATTACAACGTACGTTGTCATCGCTTCATATTTCAACTGAAAGAAAACTTTCTTTTGTAATTTTATGTTCAAAATTTTATTACATATAAATTCATTGTGTAAGATAATGTCTGATATTACGAATGTAAAAGGTTTTCGGTTACGTTTTTGTTTTGGACTTTGCTCGCAGCCAACAGCTAAAGCGTCAAGTTTTCGGGCATGCGCAATGTAACAGTTACCTAGTAACGCTATTACATAACGAGCTGTTAAACGATTGGCTGGTTCTGAAACGCTCTCCAGCGTGAAAACGCTGAGATTGCGTTTCAGAACAGAATAAGAGCGATAGCAAACTATTAATAAGATCACAAGAATACTTTACCTTGGCTTTTGGTGTGTTTTTTTTTTAAACTTTTATTTTTTTTTTTATTAGTGCTTCATGGAAGAAGAAACTTTTAGAAAGTTTGCGCACTGAACTGAGTTAAATAACTGCAAATATATTATAAGAATTTTTCTAGTAATCATTTGTAATCACTGCCTTAATGCCAGTCGCCAGGTAAAATACAAACTTGAAGTAAATGTTTTTATTTTTTTATCCCGATTTCTGCAGTCATAGAAACAGTAAGTTACTAAAGTTGTTTAAAGAAGGGAGAAATTGTTGAATAATTCTAGAAATATAGAATAAATTGCATCTCAGAAACTAGAATAAATCTTTTGCACTGAGACTTGTTGAAATAAATCTTGATATACATTTGCAGATTTTTTGGTGATAAAGAAGACATTATAGTAACTTGATTGTTTATCTCAGTATATGCTTAATTACTGACGAGAGTCAATGACTGGATAACTTGACCTCATTCTTCCTTGTGAAGAGTGAACTCGATTTAGTTGAGGCTCGCATGCTTAGAATAGAATTAATTGATATATTCAGTGTCAGGAGTAAAGCAATCGCGCACGCACGCACGCGTTGGCAACGTTCTTTTACTTAAGACGATAATGTTTATGTCTGTAAACTACATGTATCCTTCTGACATAATATACACCTCCGTGTCAGATCGTAGTTTTTGGAATTGCATACTGTACACATTTATTATTGTTATTTGCAATAATCTATTTACAGCATACCGTGTTATCAAATTTTTAGCGCATCTGTAGCACACTTCCTGCATTTATATTTCGGTTGGAAAGATTGGGGTTTCAATGCTGTCTAGGACGAGAGGAACTTTTATAAGTATACTTTTAGACTGAAGGTGAGTTAGTCAGTTCCATACGGATGTGGAAGAAATTTTCATTCTATAGAACATAAACTAATCGAAGATCACACACACACACACACACACACACACACACACACACACACACACACACACACACACACACACACACACACACACACACACACACACACACACACACACACACACACACACACACACACACACACACACACACACACACACACACACACACACACACACACACACACACCAATTAAACCATACCGAACTAGTTCCTAATTTTAAATTTCAAATCAAAATGTCCGATAATTGAGATATGTCGACAAATGTTTTGTTAAAATTCCAACAGTTGTTAAGATTATGTAACAAATTACATTAAGATTATATTGTTAAACAGTGGTTCACAGATAAATTTCATTAAAATCAGTGTTGACGGAGCGAGTGGTGATATGGAGAAGAAGAGTCAGGCAGAACAAATCTTAAGGAGCTTACACAGAAGTCACTAAAAGTTTGGGGAGGGATGGAAATGGAAGTCTTTAAATGATAATATTTAAAGAATATTACCAGAATTTGTTTAAGAAATATAACAGGAGAGAAAAATATTGGACTTAGATGAAAAGCGTAAGGGATGTTTTTATGTGATTTTGGATGACATTTCAGACGGAGTGGTTAGTTTAGTATGAATTACAGTCGCCGCAGCTACGATTTATTACGTTTATTAAAACTACATGCCTTCTAAGGTTGGTTTATCTGCTTTATTATAATTATTATTATTAGCTTCCAAAAGTCGCCTTTTGGAAGCTGATAATATCCACTGGGGAAAGCATGAACTCCACGAATTAGCCAAAATCATATTTAGAGGATATGTGAGAACTAAAACCAAATACGTTCAACGTTAGTTTTATGTTTATGAGGAGAAAATTGGAGCACCTGGAGGAAAACCAACCCCAGAGCAACAATCTGAGACCAGTTAACTCAATGATGCCAAAATAAACAAAATAAAATAAACAAGGTGAACCATCTATGGACTAATCCTCACCGTTGCCAAATACGTGCCACGACATTCACTCAACTTATCTTCTCCTACATATTCACTTAATATTTTTTATTTACTTTTAGTTTTTCGATACCTATTTATGTACAGTCACATAATCATACCTATCGTGAGTTATTTGAATTACATAATTATTATACTTACATTTTAATTAACCTGTTGTCCAACTATATCTAATTCTGTCTTAAAGTTACATAAATTCACCGCTTCTAGATCCGCATATTTTCAAACATAATAGTTAGAAATTAACTTATTATATTTGTTCTCACTCTCTCTTCTTATATATTTATTATATCCATGAACATCTATAAATTCATTAGATTGCAACTAACTAGCCGATTCTCATAATTTATTATCATGGTGCAATTCCCCTATACAACCACTTCATCTTCTTTGAATACCCACAATTTTGTTGTCATCCATTAAAAACCTTGGCGAGTAAATCTCGGAGTCATAATTCAATATTGGGCCTGATTAAAAAACTGTACAACAGCATCATTCCTTCCATTTTAGTACAACGGACTCTCTTCCGAGCTTTTTTTTTTGATGACTTCCCCTTCTCAACACTAATTCATGCAGTCTATCACTTAACCAATTTTCTGGCCATCTCGCTAGATGATTTCGATACCTATTTGGTGCATTTTATTCAGTGAACCAATCTGATCTCTCCTTAACGAAACCATGCGTTCTGTCTTGCTCAACAAGCGATTTATGTCAAGAAAATCTTAGATGATTCCTGATTATTTTTCCATCACTTTGTCTATAACACTAAGAAGACTCACTAATCTATATTTATAAACTTCATATCAATTGACCTATTCTTATGAACAACCCTTGGAACTTTCCAAACAACGACTCACTGAACATAATCAAAGAGAGAGGCATCATCCCTATCTCCAACCTTATTAAATGCCAAGTAATTTAAAATATCAAATATTTCCTACATCAGTATTACGTCAATCGGAAAGTCTTGTCTTTCAAGCAATAGTTTCTCTCTAACTGACCAGTATTCATGTATACATTTTTAAAATGCTTATTAAACACTTCTATAACCACAGCTGGATCACTGAAAATTGTTCCAGGAGAATTGGTCATGTTTAATGACCAGATCTGAAACCAACCAACCTTCAAGAGCTTACGTGGGTAAATCACTTCTATAATTTCTTGGAATAAAAACGTAATTATTTAAATTCTGAGAAATCCTGTAGATGTTTGGAATATTACAAGTAATTCAAACTTCAAATAACGCCGAATCATACATCATAGATTATTTTCATGGTCTAATCTAACCATGAAAAGAATCGTATGAAATGTCTGTTAGTTGATTATCCATAGAGTTACTTCTTTTGAAGCAAAAATGTTTGGCAGTAAATCATCATCTCTGTGTGAAACCTTGGAAACCTCTGTTGCACAAAGTTTTGATGGTGGTTGGATCCATCTGTCAACCCTAAATTAACAAGATATGCAGTTAATTGAGGATATCACCTCTTCAGCATCCAAAAAAGCAGATTCTCTCTTTCGCCCAAGGGGTTATTTTATCTAAAAAGAGATATTAACTTTATACCAATTACAAATCGTTCCATTCAGTGAATACTGTTTTCAGGTGGTGTTCATAACAGTTCCCTAAAATACTTGACTCAGTATAGAAAAAAAGCAATTAAGTTGATTCATGATGCATCTCTCGACAGTTTCCTCTACTCTTGTTCCCAGTTTAATGTTTGCTTTACGCCACATACATTTTCCACACTCGTTTATTTCAATGGATATTGTTCATCAGAATTACCACTAAGAATTTTCCAATAGCCTACACGTTTTTTACAACACGTGCAGCAGCTATTCAACACATACCAGTTCGTGAACTAAGGAGATTACTCAAGAATCATGCTGTGAAGACCCAACTCTGTCTCCCAGAGTAGCGATTTCACATAAGAAGATGAAAATCAACTGAGACTGAATTACTTTCAGAGTGGAATTCAAACCAAGCCTGATGGTAGTAGCTAAGCTAGGCCATTATTTATGGACATCTAGGCTGGTCGGCTGTTTCAGTACTTCAAGAATTTTAAATATTATTGAATTTCTGCGTGTTGTCGACCTTCCCAAAGAGCGAACACATAGCATTTTCCTTAAAATGCTTTAGTTTATTGAATCATTTTGAAATCCTGACAAGAATGGAGAAGAATGCTTTTTTTTTTTTTTTTTTTTTTTTTTTGAATACAATGATGTACTTTATACGAGGGTGGTCTCGGCCTCGACCATAAATGTTAACACTATCGGAAAAATGTTTTTTTTTTTTTCTAAGTTGGTACATCTGTCATAAGCATCCATGTGAAATTGCAAATCATTCTATCAAGTAATTTGTTTTATACAGCTGTCTGAAGCAAAAGTGTTTTCTATATCTCTTGAAATGGATAAAATTGAGAGTATCGTGCGGTTCTAAAATTCTTTGTAAAAGAAGGTTTGACGCGAAAAGAAATTCATTCGTAGTTCATGATCACGATCGTACTCTAAAAATGAAATTCTCTCAAATAACACTTGAGGAATTTTGGATTTTTGCCCAAGCAGCCGAATACCCAGCTATCTTCACAAGGGCAGTGAAAATTTTGTTACAGTTTTCAACATCATATTTGAGGTAAGCTCGGTTTCTCAATATTAACATATAAAAACAAAAAGGGTGAAAGTCTTACTAATATAGACAAAGAGATGAGGGTAGCTATATCACATATTAAACCTGATATTGCTAAAACCTGCAAAAGCCGACAAGCTCAAGTATCGCATTAAAATAAATTCCATTTTTATAAAAGGCAAGTCGATGCATATTTTTATTGTTAGTTTTATGACCCTCATGCTTTTGCTGTTCCCCAAATTTTTCTTATATTCAAAAGTGTTCCATGACTTCGAAAAGGTTAAGAACCACTGGTTTATATATTTGAAATGTAATGTCCCTAGCTGAAATTCGAGAAATACCATAACAGCAGCAAAAAAAAAAAAAAAAAAAAATACCACTTATGTTAGCTTATATTGTCATGACACCTCCATCGAGTTCTAGAACCTCATGCTAGAAGCAATTGTGCATCACATTACACATTTCTATCTGACATTCGAAATATAGTATTTATTAATATTTCATGGCGATTTTTCCTATTTTTGGATATTTGGATATACTTTTGTATGATGTTCCTGGTTGTCTTCTTATTGAACAGCATCCGGCGTATGGCGATATTATAATAAAAGGAAAGGGTGGTTGGAGATGTGGGAGAATTGCGGGTAAGACACAAGGGTATGTGAAATTTAAGATCCGGATTTTAGTCCCTAAATCGTGTTTGAACTTCTACCCCTAAATCTTGTTTCACCATATTCTATCTTTCTCCTTCTTCCCAAAGAATTCACTGCCCACCCTTAAAACACGAGTTTTAAATTTCACATACCTTGTACCTTACCAGCAATTCTCCCACATCTCTCTGTCTCCACATTTCCAACCCACCCTTCCTTTTCGTCATAATATCGCCATACGCCGGATGCCGCTCAATAAGAAGACAACCAGGAACATCCTATAAAGTTTTGTCCAAAATTATTCCTTCCTTATATTCTTCACATATCTATACCTTTAATACATCAGTAATGCCCTAAAAATTGAGTATAAAGCCAATATATATTAATATTCATATTAATAATATATGCATTAATATTATATTAATATTAATATTCATGGACGGAAATCAAATCCAGGTCTTTCCGACCAAAGGGCTTCGTCCATAATGATTGAGCTACGGAGGCTCTTTTATGTCTATTTTTGTGCATTTATTCTCTGACCGATCTGCCTGTTTTGCGGAACAAAAATTTCGAGTTAAACGAAGAAACCCTACTACTTCCATATGCGATTCGGCTAATTCGCATTTCGATGAAAAAGACGGTATAAAAGCATTTCTCGTCACTGAAAGAATTGACCCCCAGGTTTTTTTGTTGGACGGGATTCTTAGCGAGGTCTTTCCAACCACAAGCATCGTTGTCAGCTACTAAAGCTTTTCAAAGTAAGTAAATATTTGTACATTATATTAGTGCTTCTTGTATTCCATTTCGCTTGCCTAATTGACTAATTTAAACTCGGCTTAAAAAAATTAGTAAATTTCAATCTAATCTATCAAATTTAACACCACCCTTATGGTATTTAATATAATTTTTCTGTATATAAAATAAAAAGATGTTTTTAAAAATATCCAACTAACTCAATACTTATTTAAAATACCAAGCAATTTTAAACCTGCTTTTACTCCATTTCCCAAGTAAGCAAACAGACAAATAAGTCAAGACCAAGGCAACTCGTGGTGGCATAAGCTCTGATCACTAACTTAATATTTACCCTTAATGCCAAAACACATCTCCAAGAAGGGGATGCATGATGTTTTGTATTAAAGGCAAGGGGCCACTACCCAGACCGGTTTCGACCTTTATTGAGGTAGAATGGGAGTTCATATCTCTTCATCATTGGCCTCTTTAGAGTCAAAAAGTTGTGCTGAGAGTCAGCTTGATAGTGAGAGAGGAGGAGAAAGATAGAGTGGATAGTAGTAGATAGTTAAAAGAGGCCTCAGTCGATCTACTTGGCCTGACTTAAATGTCAGCACCAAACAGATCTCCGACATTATCTCCCTCCATCCGTTCTTTTCAGCTTTCCACGGTCAGTCACCTCTTCAGGTGTCTGCCCGAGGAAAGTGGGGAAAAACAAATGAAAGAAGCACCACATGAAAAAGAGGAACTGGTAAATAACATTAAAAATTACATATAACAATTTGTAAGACAGAACCAAAGAAATAAGAAACTAGGTGAATTCTGAAATTTCAACCTGAATGACCAGTTTAATACTGAGAAGAGCGGGGGCAGAGCCTGGCCTGGGTGATGCAGCCCACAAGGAGCCTGCACCGCCTCGGTGTAAGCCTTCGCAGCCCAGGTTCTCAGGATACCCCCTCCTGTGTGGAATAGACATAGACCTTCTTTACAACAAAAATTCTAATCTGAAAGAGGACAAAAAGAAGAAATAAAACAAACCAGATTTTTTTTCCCCCTCTGGCAGATCTATACTAGGAATGGACTGACTTGCCAGCATGTTAGGCGAAGTTTAAATCCTCCTGCTGTCTATTTTTGTGGGTTCTAATTATGTGATCGGCTAACTTATCTCTGCGGACGTAGTTTAGCATGTAAAGGCCTCTGTACAATGCTAGTCCCACGTCGTTCCCTGCATCAATAAAATCGTTAATCTGTTCAGGAGTGATTTCATTTATGTCCTCGACAAACATATCGTTCCATTCTGCGCTGACAACTTTAGGCCCGTTTTTTCCTGTGAGTATGAGTTCAATGTCTCCGAATGTTTCTATTGCTGTTCTTAATAGCTTCACATGCTCGGGGAAGTCCTTTAAGAGATGCAGTATTGGTGCATTGGCTTTCGCGTGAGGGAACTTTGTGGGTTCTGAAGTTGCCTTTATTTTTCCAACTTGTGCTGGACTTCCTTGTTTCGATTTTTTAATATTTACTTCTTCAGGGCTGGCTGGCCTCTTCTGTGCAGTTTCTGCATTGTTCATTTCCATATCTACTGCCTCCGTGTCCTCGTCTATTGTGACTGCAGTGATAGTTCCGTTTTGTTGATGCTGCTGGTTATTTTCGGTTGCTACGTCTGTAGTGGCGGTTTGATCAGTGGCCGGTTGCAGGTCTCATCAGTGGGAGCTAGGCTAGAAATACCAAGATTTAGTAATACAGAGCTTATAAGTATTTTACCAGAACAAGTTGCCATAAGGTGTTTTAACCTTATTAAATAAAATTCTCTGGAGGAGATATAAATGTAGAAAGTATTTTACCTTGGGTATAATAAATGTTAAATGATTTCTAACTCAATACTTAGTTTTTAGTACTGAGTTATTTAGTCTCTGGCTGTAGGGTGGGGAGGAGGGGGGGAGGCTGATGTTCCCACACAGATCTAAGAGACCAAATAACTAGCTGTGTGTGTGTGTGTGTGTGTGTGTGTGTGTGTGTGTGTGTGTGTGTGTGTGTGTGTGTGTGTGTGTGTGTGTGTGTGTGTGTGTGTGTGTGTGTGTGTGTGTGTGTGTGTGTGTGTGTGTGTGTGAGAGAGAGAGAGAGAGAGAGAGAGAGAGGTGGGGAAGGAGAAGATTGCTACTTCTCCAATTTCTCCCCCTCTCAAACTTAAAAGTGACCTTGAACATTTCATAGGAATTCTGTTTTGTGAAATGTATTTGTTCTGTCACCCTACAAGGATTTAACACAAGAACTAATAATATTAATTGACATGGTTTAACATGAAATTTTAAGAAAGTTTATTTCCTTGTTTGTTTATGTTAAATCTATACCGCAATCTTGTATTTATATTTTAGATACATATAAGTAATACGAAAATTCTTGGAGATAAAGTTTTCTGAACAATTTTCAATTTTAACCTTTATTTTAATAAAATTAGTTGAGTGATATTATTCACCTAATTGTATTGTTAAAAATTCTTGTAATGGATTTTCAATTTAATTTCTGATAATGTACATTCATGAGCCAAAGCATTATGCCTAGTACTTGCCCAGACCGCACAATTGACTGGCAACAGGTCTGTGGTGGGTATTCTGGTATCGGGATTGTTCTCATGGACATCAGTGGATCCCTTCATCTCTATTGAACACATCATGATGCTCATTCCTACGGGGCTATTTCAAACCAGAGTATATCTAAGCATTCGGTGTGCCCCACGACCGTCTAATTCTTCTGATTTGAATCCCATCAAACATTTATGGGATCATGTGGAACATGATATCTGTCGATCGATTCTGTCTAGTTAGTCCAGAATACCCGAGGACATCTCCCGTGGTCTAGTACAGTCAATGCCAAGAAGAGTGCAGGTAGTTATCTCTGCTAAAGGAGGCCCAACACGATACTTGGTAGGGGGTCATCTTTGATCTTTGGAATATTATTTTGTCTAGTTAGTCCAGAATACCTGAGGACATCTCCCGTGGTCTAGTACAGTCAATGCCAAGAAGAGTGCAGGTAGTTATCTCTGCTAAAGGAGGCCCAACACGATACTTGGTAGGGGGGTAAGGTTTTGGCTGAAGAGTGTATATATCACAAAAGTTTCTCGAATATCTCAGTTTTCTTAAGATGTTGCTTTCTGATGATAAACCCTTAGCACTGTACTGTAAGGAAGATGCACGCTAAATCACTGTAGATGTGTACAATACTGGAAATTTGGCCTGGTTTAGAATTAACTGACTTCCGATGATATCGTTTGGTGAGAATGCAGAGTTAGAACAGCGAAGACCAACTGTTTCGGACATGATTAAGAGAGAGAGAGAGAGAGAGAAGGAAGAAAACCAATGTAGATCGCATAAACTGACTGAAAGGGATAATAGAGTACTAAAAAAGAACTGTTCTTCCCTTTGTGCTTTAGTGGATTCTCGCAACCCTCTATTTCATCAAGTAGAGGGTTGCGGCGAACTGTATATTGAACTCCATAATCTTGGTTTCATGGAAGCACTGTTTGGTACAAACCAAACAAGCAGCATAACCTCCTGGAATGTTATGCTGCACAAGTGTGTTGTCTGCTCTGTGGAAATTATGTAATGGACTTCCGTGACAACAAAAATATCTGCTTGCAGAGATATTCCATCTCTTTGCAATCAGGTAGTAAACCTGAAGCCCCTCAAGTAGAAAGATGGGATCCTTCCTGATATGGAAATACAGTTCAAGAAAAATACAAGAGTTTTTGTTATTAACTAATCCAATAAAAATTATATATAAAATATTTATATTTGAAAATATTTATATATAGAAAATATCAATATGTTATAATTATTTTTATTTATTTATGTATGGGATTCCCATCCACAAATGTAAACTTATAGCACATTAGTATCGTAGGCGGATTACGAGTTAGATAATCCAAAAAACTACCCTAGAGGTCCAACTTGAACAAGTTTGAACAAGCAGTTGGTCGGAGAGCGGGAAAGGAGCCTGTTTGAAGTTTGTCAACATTAAATATGCATATCTATGTAAATACAACTTCGAAGTTACAGTTGATGGTTGATTGAACTACTTAGTCAACTATGAAAATCTTCCCATTGAAATTATTGTCAATATTCATTTCACTTGAAAGTAACTCACTGAAGGATCTAAATTTTGTATTATTTTGATTTAATTCTCTTTTTTTTACAGTTACGGAGAAATTCTGTTAACAATATTTCCATATAAATATTTTCGTATGTATATATACATATATATATACATACGAATATATATATATATATATATATATATATATATATTAAGGATACCAAGTAATTTTATAAACTTGGTTTTTTTACTCCTTTTCCCAAATAAGCAAAACAGTTAAGTTTGCGCCTGAACGTAGTTCAAGTCTAAAGGTGGTGCAACACCAGGGCAACTCGTTGTAAAGGTGGTAAAGCTCTGATCACTATTCTTAGTATTTCCCATAATGTAAAACACATCTCACTAAGAGATGTATACTGTTAATATATATTATTAATATATTAATATATATTATCCCCAAGGTAAAAAACTTTTCACATCTTTATCTCATCCAGAGTTTCTTATTCAAAGTAAAAGCACCTTGTAGCAACTTGTATAGGTAAAGTTGATAAGGCTCTGTCTCTCTAAGGTGCTTCCAAAATATATTGGTCCTGTTCCCATCATTAAATCAAAAGAGGAAATTGACATAGCTGTCAAAAATCTAACAGAACAGATTACAGCAGCCTGTGCAGCAGTTACTACCCCTGCAACCACCCACAAATCCAACCACCTGCCTGAAGATACTATGAATCTGATTAGGGAAAAAAATAAGGCTAGAAAAAGATACCATAAAACTAGGGCGCCACAAGATAAACGAATCTTAAATAGGTTAAATTCTGCAGTGAGAGATGCACTCGCAGCTCATAGAACTCAACTCTGGGAAGAAAAACTGACCTCCATCTCCACTGACAGCCACTCTGTATGGAATCTTATCCGAAAGATCAAGAACAAAAATAAGCCTCTTCCCCCTCTGCAAACAGATTCAGGTCTTATCCACACTGATGCTGATAAAGCTGAGGCAATAGCGAATCATCTTGAAAATCAATGCAAACCCGCATACGGTCACCTTGACATTAGTCATATCTACAAGATACACCGTAATGTCAGATATTCGCTCAAGTCTGCTCCCACACATTCTACTCAAATTACACCCACCTCACCTGCTGAAATATATGCTATTATTCAGAAATTCAAAAATAAAAAGGCTCCTGGACCCGACGGTATCTCCAACAAAGTTATAAAACTTCTACCTCGCAAAGCTATTGTTCATTTGGCAAACATAATCAACTCCATACTTCACTACAAGTATTTCCCTTCCTACTGGAAATTGGCGTACATTGTTCCAATTCATAAACCTGGAAAGGATCCCACTTTGCCACAGAATTACAGACCAATCAGTCTCATCTCTAATCTCGGAAAAATAGCTGAGAAGGTAATTCTTACTAGGCTTCAAGATTCTGTACTCCGGTTAAACATACTGCCTGAGGAGCAGTTTGGTTTCAGACAGTTGCATAGTACCACACAACAAATACACAGATTGGTGGAACATATCATTACAGGTTTTAACTGGCGTCAATGCACTGGGGCTGTTTTCCTAGACTTAGCCAGTGCATTTGACAAGGTTTGGCATTATGGTTTACTATACAAGCTTATATCATCCGGTGTCCCAATCGGAATCATTCAACTCATCAAGACGTACCTCTGCGATAGGCGCATGCAAGTGAGACTAAGTGGAGTAGTGTCCTCACAGAAACACATCTTGGCTGGAGTTCCACAAGGGTCCTTACTAGCACCAATCCTATTCTCCTTATACCTGCATGATATACCACACAACCCATTATCTTCAATTAAAGCTCTTTACGCTGATGACACAGCGATATTGGCCAGATCATTAAACCCTCACTTAGCCATCAAGAAACTGCAAGAAAACCTACTGCAAATAGAACAATATTTTGCCAAATGGCGACTCCAGGTGAATCCTCAGAAGAGCGTGTAGCCGTCTTATTCTCTAGACGATCAGTGCTTTCCAAAGAAGATATTCTCCTCTTTAACACAAAAATTCAGTGGAAAACAGAGATCAAGTATCTCAGTGTAGTAATGGACAGTAAACTGACTTTCAACTCCCATATCAAGACTCTCTGTGCAAACACATCCAAAACCATAGCCCAGCTCTATCCGCTAATAAACAGAAACAGTAAACTGAGCACCAGAATCAAACTTCTCATATACAAACTGATGGTTCGTCCAATACTCACCTATGCCTCACCGGCCTGGAGCCATACTTCAAACTCAAATATCATTAAATTACAACGCATTCAGAACAAGTGTCTTAGAATGATCCTGGGCGCTCCATGGTTCATCCGAACTGTCCAACTGCACCGCGACACGGAGGTCCCCTATATCTACACCTTCATGCAGACCATAGCAACCAAATTCTTTTCAAAGGCAACTGTGCATCCTAACAGACTGATCCAACTGGCCGCTGACTATGATGCAATGGACTATTCTAAGCACAAAAGACCTAAAGCCATCCTCAACCCCCTCACTGAAGATTAATCTCCTAGCCCACTCAGGGCGAGCAATATAGCTCATAAACTCTTTCTACTCACAGTCTCTGTTAAGATAGCCGGGAATACGAAAGGCTTTTGCTTCACCCGTTAAGCCAGTAATGTTATTTAACTAAAACCTTGGTATTTCAGGGTCTAGCTACTCACTGAGGAGACCTCAAAAAAAGGTTGAAACCGGTGGGCGGCTTCATGAGGCTCTGCTTGGGGATAGGTTTTTGCCTGTCTCTGAGTGGGTCACCGTTGAGATTAAGGCTCTGCTTGATGTGTGGGGTGAGCCTGCCACTGGGTAGCACCAATACTGAGAAGTTCTTCTCGGTGACGGTGTGAGCCTGTCATTGAGTGGAACAACGCAGAGTTGGGCGATCTTTCGGGATCGTCTTATTTTTAGAGCCGGTTTCACTTTTACATTCAAAAAAGATCGAAATCGGTCTGGGTAGTGACCCCCCACCACCCATAATGTATAACAGATACATCTTCTAATGAGATGTGTTTTACATTATGGGAAATACTAAGAATAGGGATCGGATCTTTACCCACCTTTACAACGAGTTGCCCTGGTGTTGCACCACCTTTAGACTTGAACTACGTTCAGGCGCAAACTTAACTGTTTTGCTTGGGAGAAGGAGTAAAAAAACCAAGTTTATAAAATTACTTGGTATCCTTAATATATATTATCCCCAAGATAAAAAACTTTTCACACACACACACACACACACACACACACACACACACACACACACACACACACACACACACACACATATATATATATACAGGGTGTTCGGGATAAATTTGATATATTTATAATTAATTATATTTTCCCGTAAGTTACATGTATTAACACACACTTCTCTTCATTTAAAAGTTTGGACCCTTCTTCATTCATATACAAGATGTCAGAAAGGATGGAGAGCTGGAACCCACCTGAATCATGATAGAGAATAACTTGTATCATGATGATTCGTGCCCGCCATCAAAATAAGGATATTACGACTGCTGCCCAATGCTCCCTGGATACAGTAAAAACAATCAGGCATGAACTAGAGACTTGCAATGGTGACTACGAGGATGTAGCAAGAAGAAAGATCCCTAGCAGACGATCTGATTGCGTTCGTACAGCAGAATTCCTCGCAAATCTGCAGGAACAGGTGTTGAAGAACCCTGGCATTGGAATTCGGGCTTTGTTCGTGGAGTTGCTAACTGTAGTCAAGCCCTGGATAACAAGGGTAGCCAATGGTAGGCCGTATGTATGGCAGCAGGATTCGGCCCCTTGCCACACCTCTGGGAAAAGTCAAAAATGGTTGTCTGAAAATTTCTACGACTTCACCAGTCCAAATGTTTGGCCTCCAAACTCCCCAGACCTTAACCCCATGGATTATTTTGTATGGGGCGCAGTTGAAAAAGACACCAATCGCACTTCCAGTAATACAAAAGCCCAGTTAATGGATAAAATTAAAACAGTTTTAGCGGCCCTTCCCAGGGAGACTGTAGCATCAGCTTGTTCGAGGTTCCGAAGCAGAATTGAAGCTGTGATCGATGCTAATGGTGGTTATTTTGAGTAAATCTTGTTGATAGTATTGTAATTAACTCTGCCTGTAATGTTTTTTTGTCAATTCATTAAATTTAATAGATACAAAGAAGATTTTCTTTTTCCTTACGAAACTGTCAAATTTATCCCGAACACCCTGTATATCCTCAAGGGCTCACTCTAGTGAGTACGGGCATGGCGAACCCGAGGCACCCGAAGCTGGACCACGCCTTACTTCATGTAATATACACCTGTTATATTATCTGTAGACTGGTCCTTGCTGCTTCCCCCCAATGCTATTAGAGTATTCGAGGGCTAGGGGTGATTCTGTCCTATTTACCTATTTTTTTTATCTCACGCACCTGCCCACCCCCAGTTAAAAATGGTGAAGACAAATCACAAATCTATACCGCATCGGTCGTCGCGCGGGGTTACCAAGGACCGCACTGGATGTTAGGCCTCTTGGACAGCCAGTGACAAATGGGCTACAGGAGCAAGATCCACAGAACTCGAAAGTATTTACTAGGAAAAAGTGGAGCATGGCTGAAAATAGACGTCAGGCAGTGCTTCTACAGTTCAAACCCATCAGTTAGGGGATTTCAGAAACGAATGTTCCAACTTTAGCTTGAACGACACCCAAATTCTGAAATTTCATTCAAAAGGCTGATGCAGCAACGCAGCTTCATTATCAAACAAGGTATTTAGTGAACTTGAGCTGGAAGCACTGAAACCTCAAGCTGTAAAAGGAGACTGTACTGACCCTGAAGTGACCAAGAATATGAATGAAGCAGAATCAGATTCCAACGTGCAGAATGCTGAAAATTTTGAAAATATACAAATAGTTGAAAGGAAGCTATCAGATAAGGAACAAGAACTCGCACGAAAAATTATCGAGCAAATGAACAGCAACCAGGAACGAGTTAGGCTTCCAGTATTGAGACAAGTACTTCAACAAAAACTGAAAGAACTCTTATAAGAGGTCAATAAAGCTGCAAGAGATATTCCTACTGGAACTATTGGGCAAACGAATCAACTTATGTACTCAATAGCCTACGTCGTAACATCTGAATTAGGATATAAGATTAGTGAACCCAAAAACAGTAAGGCTCAGGAACCAAAATGGAAGCATCGACTGGAGAATAAAATTCTTAAACTCAGAGCAGACGTGAGCAATTTGAAAAACCTTAAGGAAAAGAAGCTGAAAAACACAAAAATCCGAAATAACATCATGAAGAGATATAATACTGGAACACGACCTATCGATGAAGTATTAGAGGAAGTGAAGCAAAAAATAGTTGCAGTTGCAGCTAAAATAAGAAGATACAGTGCACGCATTGAACAGTACAAGCAAAATTCGATGTTTTGCGCAAATCAACACCAGTTTTACAAGAAAATTGATTGCTTCAGGAATGATAACCTTAAAGAAAATATAAATATAAATACCAGAGACAAAGAAAATACACTAAAGTTTTGGAAAAACCTATGCGACAACCCTAAGAGACACAATAACAAGGCAAAATGGATTGAACAAATTACGAACAGATCTCAAGAACGAAAAATGGACTAACTGAAAATAACAACTGAAATGGTTCGAAAGCAAGCTAAAAAAATAAAAAATTGGTCAACACTCGGGAAGGATGAATTACATGGCTACTGGTTGGAATATCTAACAGGCTTACATGAAAGACTTGCTAACCAATTTTATGATGTTTCCACTCCGCTGCTTATTCTTACTTTTCAGTAAGAACCCACCCACGGTAGCAGGTAGCAATGTACTGTTTAGGTTTACAACATAACATGCGGAGAGGAGTCATCAAAAAAAAAAAAAAAAAACGGTGAATTCAGATCAGCTTGAACAAGACATTTCAATATATAATAACCAACGACACATTAGTTATTTATGTTTATTTATACTAAACAAAATTATTTCTGTAATTTATTTTATAATTATTCTATTTTATAATTTTATTAATTTTCCCCCAAACACTTATGGTTATCAGTAATACACCTAATTATCTCATAAGTAATTCATATTTTGTTAATAATTTAAAGTACTCAATAACACTATTTTATTAGTGGCAGAAATAAACGTGAACACTTAAAATCATTTTTAATTGTATTGGAATTGATAAAATATTGAATTTCTTTAAATTAGCTATTACTTCTTAAAACGAGTTTCTAATTGATTTAATTTTTATTTATTTATTTATTTTTTAATTTAAAAAAACTATCTTTTTTTGAAACTCGTAACTCGGTTAACTTCATTTCATAATACCGCGAGGCACGTAATTTGAGTGGAACAAGCGTATCACATGACCACATTTACCATTCGATCAAACGTTCTTTAAAGTTGCAAATGCGAAGAAACGCATGCATATTTGATTGAGTATGTAATTTTCACTTTGAAAGGGAAAAATATTGACTGATGAACAGAATTCTTCGTCGTCTGTCCGATACTAAGATTTTGATATGAGTCCTACCAGAGCGAGTAAGCCTTTTGGTTGCGTTGAAAAAACGTATAGTATTAACAGAACGCGTTTTTCTGATAGCCTGCGTAGCTCCTGCATTTTATGTTTTCGTAGTCATTCTGCCACTCCATATGAAAGAAGTATTTATTCGCGTATTTATTGTTCTTGTAATGAACTGTCAAATATCCATCGCTTCAATGACGACACGTTTTATCACGACAGCAACAGATATGGTAATAATCTCTACGGTGAAAATTTGCATAAAGATGGCTGCCATCACACGCCCGCTGACTGTATCAATTCTGTGAGGACTGATGCAGATTTACGACATTATTCTTTCGCTGATGGCTTAATTACAAAGAGGTTTTCACAGGACTATCCTATAAGCACAAGCGAATATCATTCAAAAAATGAAAGATTTTTTAATCCTTCGAAATTTTCTTCGGAAAAGTTCGGAAAGACACGTGCGATGAGTGCACCGCACATATCAAGAAAGAAACCAAGAAATATAGACTATTGTGGAGAAATATGTTCAAGGCTCTCTATTAGAAATACACGGACGTCCAGTTCTATCGCTAAAAGGAAGTTAACCCGCTCTCCACTAAAGAACTCTTGTGGAGAACTATTTTCAATCTCTATTAGAAATACACAGAAGTCCAGTTCTATCGCTAAAAAGAACTTAAACTTCTCTCCACTAAAGGAGGTCATTAAGCGGGTGGTCGCCCATAATAGAATCCTAGAAGAAAAGGATCATTTACGTAAAATGCGGGCCTCGCAGTTTGATTCTCCTAAGAGAGTTTTGAAAGAAGCGCCTTCGCATGTCATGCTAAAGAGCAACCAGGTATCAACACGCATGCGTGCTTCTGACTTTATAAAAGCCTCTTTAAATATGTAAATTACAATTGTGTGCCTAAAATTCTAATCGAGTTAGTTACAAATAACAAGATTTGGCAATTTATTTACAGATTAAAATTTCGACAGGATGAAAAATATTTGATAATTTTTAATAGGAAATTTTCAAAAGAAAATCATGCAAATGCAAATTTTATTATTATGTAATATTGTAGTTGAAATGTTTAGTTATGAATCAAGTATAAATTGAAGAAATATTGATTGCTCATGTGATGTAGTGTTTTTTTTTCTCATTGTCTTATTATGTTAAGTGTGAAGGTTATCCTTAATAATATTACACATTTATGCATTTTTTAAAAAAATTTTTACAAGTTTGCAACATGGAGAATAGTCATCTGAAGTTCTTTTATTATTTTATTTTTATTGGTATATTATTTCTGTGGGTTGCGTATGTATCTTAACTTACATGTTGAAAGGGCCTTACTAACGGTTATCTGCTTCCTATATGAAATTCAAATCGAGATTTATCAAACCGAAAAGCAAATGTGACGTTCTCCTGAATGCTTTGAATGGGTGCTGATTTAGTAGGTGTGAGATATTAGTATAGGCGAGTTGTGTTCTTCAATCTACTATGGAATGTAGGCATTCTATATGATTGATAGGACAACAAAAAAAGTCATCTATAGGATGCATACAGTTTCCTTCCTGGGGAGAAGTGGAGTGGGGGGGGGGAATAATCTTTCATAAGTCGTTTCGTTTTTGTTGTTCACAGTTACGGCTTATTGTTTTTAAAACTATAAGGCTATTATTACATCTGTTAATTTGCATGTGCCATTTACCTTCCTGTTTATAAATAGGAAGGTAAATGGACATATTAGAAAATTAACTAAAATTGAGATATCAAATGATTCTAAGTCAAGAGAGGTCAATTAATTCCTCTAAGTGTAATATATACAAAAAAGTTAATTGTAGCGAGCATAGTCAAGAATAATCTGACTTTTTAAGATGGCGGGGGGGGGTAATAATGCCTTCTAACGTTCCTGGTGTAGTTGTAGTCTTTTCATAAGTAATCTGCTCTTGTACAAGATCATAGTTTTCTTCGAAAGGACTCTGTGCTAAAGGAATTAGCATGTTCCCCAAGCCAGACTGTTTCGGTTAATATATATGATGTAATTTTTATGTTCTGTGTGACGAAGAGTCGTTTAACTTAGCATGACAAACAACAGGAATACAGAATCTGGTATACATTTAGGAAGGTTGGCTTTTATTAATGAAAGAAACCGAAAAAAAAAAGGGGATTGGTAAAAAAAATCTGCTTGAACATTATGAGGCCTAAGTATATAAGATGTATCTAAACGTATTTTATAGATACGTTCAGATACACTTTTGACATTAGGAATGGAAACACAATTAGCTTCTTCCTAAGAAGAAGAAGAAAAAAAGAAGATGGATTCACTTCGTCATAATCTTCTTCATGTCACTCTTATACACGGGAGGTTGTGCAACTTATAGTATTAGCCCATCTCTTCTTCCTAGTATTTTTAGTTTTCTCGTGATTGTCATATTGGTATGTTGCAAAATACTTAACACCAGTGGCGGCTCGTGGCTTGAAATCGTGGGGGTGCTACAACTTTCGAAATATACATATACACTGTAAGTACAGTGTATATGTATATACACTGTACTTATATTTATATCTATAAAATATAAATAAATTAATAAATATATTTATATATCGAGAAAAGTTGGGGTGCTGCAGTTCCGCAGTGCCTATACACGAGCCGCCCCTGTTTAACACCCAAAATACACAACAGGCTTGATTCAGAAATAAGACTCTAAAATAACCTTTCACTGAGGAAACACATAACAAAGACTAAGTTAGAATTAATATTTACAATTTGGCTAATATTTACTCGGTTCGCGGTTCAAGGTAATGAAAAATCTAATATAGAAATGCTGCTACTAACATGACCTTGAAATCTGAGAGGGTACATAGTACTACTTTTGATTTCAAACACAAATTCAATGAACTTTTTTTCAGTATAAACTTCATCATATATTTATGTACATATGTATCGCACCGTATTATGGTCTTGTGTTATTCTTGTTCTCTACAATCTGCTGACTGATCCAGTACTGGCTTGAACATGACATTAAAAGATCTTAGTGCAACTATCTATATTATGTCTCGAGCTAGCTAGGCCAAATGTTGGACTCTAACCTCATATATATATACGATCATATAGACTCATATCCAACACCTGAATTCGATTGAAGGCTGGCAACTAACGTACAGTAGAAGCTAACTGGAAAAAAAAAAAAAAAAGAGAAGGAGAGGGGAGACCCTCTCTCCTTCTCTTTCTCTCTCTCTCTTGCTGATAACAAATGAGAATCACAAACTTTCCCTCTACCGCCTGGGGCATAATACCCTCGTTATACCATTGGGTTTTCTCTTTTTTTATTTCTTTTCTTAAAAAAAGCCTGTAAAACTATTTTTCCAGAGTGTAGAATTCGAATCTATTCGGTGGAAAAGTGAGGGCTTGATTTACTCGAACATTTTTATCAAGTAAAATATTAATTAATGTAGATAATTAGTACAGTAAGTTCATACTTAAATTATATGTTATAAACTATTATTATTAGAAGAACATTATCTTACTATGAGGTATCAGTATCAATAAATAATATTTTAGTTCTCTTTTTAATCTTTTAGTTTACAATTTTTCCTGCTGGAAATCACCAAATATTTTGTCCTGATAAAATTAACTTTTAGACTTTCTATGCTGTAAACAGGTTTCCTCATAATAAGATCAATGTCATTCCGATTCTTGAGCAATTATCACTTGATCATCGATCAAACAATATTGAATGAACGACACTCTTTCCAACCTCAATTCCCATAGTAATACATAAAGCAATCCAACGTGCCAGCACTGCATCAAAACACAGGGTGTTCGGGATAAATTTGACATATTTATAATTAATTATATTTTTCCCTAAGTTACATGTATTAACACACACTTCTCTTCATTTAAAAGTTTGGACCCTTCTTCATTCATATACAAGATGTCAGAAAGGATGGATAGCTGGAACCCACCTGAATCATGGAAGAGAATAACTTGTATCATGATGATTCGTGCCCGCCATCAAAATAAGGATATTACGACTGCTGCCCAATGCTCCCTGAATACAGTAAAAACAATCAGGCATGAACTAGAGACTTGCAATGGTGACTACGAGGATGTAGCAAGAAGAAAGATCCCTAGCAGACGATCTGATTGCGTTCGTACAGCAGAATTCCTCGCAAATCTGCAGGAACAGGTGTTGAAGAACCCTGGCATTGGAATTCGGGCTTTGTTCGTGGAGTTGCTAACTGTAGTCAAGCCCTGGATAACAAGGGTAGCCAATGGTAGGCCGTATGTATGGCAGCAGGATTCGGCCCCTTGCCACACCTCTGGGAAAAGTCAAAAATGGTTGTCTGAAAATTTCTACGACTTCACCAGTCCAAATGTTTGGCCTCCAAACTCCCCAGACCTTAACCCCATGGATTATTTTGTATGGGGCGCAGTTGAAAAAGACACCAATCGCACTTCCAGTAATACAAAAGCCCAGTTAATGGATAAAATTAAAACAGTTTTTGCGGCCCTTCCCAGGGAGACTGTAGCATCAGCTTGTTCGAGGTTCCGAAGCAGAATTGAAGCTGTGATCGATGTTAATGGTGGTTATTTTGAGTAAATCTTGTTGATAGTATTGTAATTAACTCTGCCTGTAATGTTTTTTTGTCAATTCATTAAATTTAATAGATACAAAGAAGATTTTCTTTTTCCTTACGAAACTGTCAAATTTATCCCGAACACCTTGTAAATATTAAGCAGGGACAGTGACATCCCCTCATCCTTGTCTCAGATCTTGGGATGATATAAACTCAACTGATACCAGCCCTCCAGATTTAACAGCTGCTGTGCAAGTTCTCGATTCACTTAAATTCATCTTCCTCATCGATCCCCAAAGTCTGGCAATGGGAATTGAATCATAGGACTTTTCGATATCTTATAGGACTAGCCAACTCACCTTCAGCTGAATAAACGGCCTTAAGTTTCTGCCCTTCCTGGACGGAATTTGAAGATGTCTGTGTAGCTCAGTGGAAATGGTGTATGTGTGTAGCGCTAGCCCACCAGGAGATAGACATAAGTTCATCTTCTCCCGGTTCCCGAGTTAGTCGATCTCTGGCATGGGCAAAAAGGTTTTTCTCCTGGAAACTTGGATTTTCGTACCGAACTCAAGAAAATTGACCGAAGAACCCACACTATTTCAGACAATAAAATAGATAGTGTTAGGATTAGGGACCACGAGATGGCAATGCGTGTCAGCCGCCTCCCTTTACCGAACGCCGTGTATAATTAGTCTTGGGCCAACTATCTCTGAGTGGCTATCAGTGGAGACGGAAATACCAACGTCAGTCTCCAAAAATTAGGACTAAAACTGCCTTGTTTGCACTCTATAGAGGAATAAAAGCGTTAGCCAACAAAAATCAAATGTGTTTCCTGACCTTTGGCGATTACGTTTTCTATGATCTGGCTGTGTTTCAAATAACGATACAAGATTTTTTCCAGCAGTAAAGCCAGCATATTCATCCGGTACACAAAACGTTATGGTCATAATTTTACTTAACAAGAAGGAATCTTTCTTCTTGCCTTTTTTAAAGATGGGTGTTATATATGATAATGGCCACTTCAGAAATCACATCTCCTTCTACTTAATTTACATTATAGTTGTTATTCTTAGCATCTGGTCACTTCCATACTGCTACAATTCTATGTGCATTCTCTCATGGACCATCTGCCTTCCTATTACGTGACAGGGCCAAACATCTCGCAACTAATCCACTAGCTCCTATACCCTCAAATTACTCTCTGTCTCCGACAATGTATTTCTTCCTACTCTTTGTCAGAAGATTCTTAACGTGAGTCATTCAGGCTGTCATAAGTATTAATTTCCCTCGATGTGATCTGAGGCTTGATGTTATCAGATACAAATGATCTTCCATGCCAACACCAACATTTATTATATCCTAATGAGTGAATGAGTGATTAATCTCAGGCCAAACTCTGTTCCAACTTTCTTCTTTAGATTTTCATATATATTTTTTTTACTTTCCTCCTAATAATTTGATGCTTTTCCCGATCCTCTTGTCTTTCAGAACTAAGCCAAGCTTTATATGCTTTCTTTTTCTCAGTGATGGTCTCAACAGCTTCTCCTGTCATCCACTCCACCTTATTAGCATTCACATTCCGTTCAAAACCAAATGGCTCCTTAGATGTCTCTTGAACAACCTCTTTAATATGATTATATATTTCATTAGCACTCCAGTCTTACGTGAATTCAATCTTTGATCATACTTTTATATAATCCTATAACACTTTCGTCTTGAAGAAGGCTGACCAAAAATCGTGGTTCGTCTAACCTGATCACTCTCTTGTTTATTTCTCTTTTTACTCCTTCCAGGCCCAATTATTTGTGCAAGTAACAGGTCGTAGTCGTGCCACATTCTGTATCTCTCAATATTCGTACATCCCTTACAATGCGGCGTCACTGTAGTTTTTTAATCTCATGGTCGATAATATGTCGCAAATCTCTTGCATACTTCACAAGTTAATCCATGGATATCTTTATGTTGAAGTACGAATTCATCAATGGGCATTCATGTGATTCATACAACGTGTCAGTCTTTTACCATTATCATTTTCTACATCTTCACTAAAGATTCAATGAACTAAATTTCCAGTGTTTTTGACCAATTCTGCGGTTTATGTTCGCAAGGACAAAATGCTCTTGGTTTCTACATGTCTTCATCAATTCGCTCATTTGCTCAAAACACTCATCGTTCATTAGTTACTCATTAAATACGAAATACTCATTAAATTAAATGAAGTGGAAATTAATAACCAATCATTAACTTCCTCCCACCTTTTAACAGGGGCTTTCATTTCAGTTTTATTCATAAAAAGAACCCAGCTCTCGCTTTGCTCGCCTTACCCACACACTCCAGATGTGAATGTAACCAGATAACCACCTCGAACCTCACATCCGCTACCTTTCTTTTTTTTTTGTTTCTGGTAAAATCACTAAATCTAAGTTTTTGTTAGTAACCTCTTAAAAAATCAGCTAACGCCTTTTACTCCGTAAAAGGGAGTATGCAAGGCCATTTTAGATCTATGTAACTTTTAGAGACCGAGTAGGCAGTTCAATCTTCACTGGTAGCCAGTCAGAGATAGCTGGCACGCAGTGAAGAGACGCAATACGGTTGCGAAATCTTATATACATATAAGATTTCGCAACCTTATATGTATATAAGGTTGCGAAAGTATCTTTGCAACCTTGAAAGAAAGGGCTATCAATGATGGAAAAGAAGAATTCCACGTTAGTGCTGGGTGGTGTGAGAAATAGCCTACATAATGTTCTAATCACATCGAAGCTGCAAGTGCCGATAAGGAGGTGGCTGCAAATTATCCAGAAATTTGAAGAAAATTGTATAAGAAGGCGGCTATTGTGACCAACAAATATTTAATATCGATGAAACTGGCCTTTTTTTGGACGCCAATGCCTTCCAAGACTTTTCTGGCTAAATCAGAGAAATCTCAGCCTGGTTATAAAGTCGCAAAGTCGAGTGAAATTACTGCTAGCAATATGCGATCCATTTGAAAGCATATTCTTCCACATTGTGCAAATGATTTTAGAGGCTTTTCAAATGAATCTAAGTTAATTAAATCTGATTCTGAGAAACTGAGTGATTCCGACCTGCTAAATTCAGATGCACAGCACGAAGATCCTGAAGAATATGAAGAAAATTTAATCACTGACAAGCCCAAAGAGATTTCACAGAAACAAATTTAAAATATTTTTCGTGCAACCGAAACTTTTAAGTAGCAATGCTTAGAGACTGGCCCTTGTGAAGAGAGAAGCAGGAAAATTTGCAGAAGAGGCAGTTGCATGAAAAAAAGGAACGGAATGTTCGCTAGAATAATAGGTTTATATTTTGAATATGTTTTATTGTCTTTCAGCTTCATGGTTTCCCTTTAACTAGGCCCTGAGACATACCCTAATTATTTTATAAAAAAAAAATCAAGGGTAAAAAAAGAAATTTGAGGAACGAATTATACTATTTTCCATAGGTTATTATACTCGATTAGTACGTTTTCGATTAATGATCCCGTTTTAAAGAACGCATCAGGCGCACTAATCGAGGGATTGCTGTAATAATAATAATAATAATAATAATTTTGCTTTATGATAATATTTTTTATTGATCTGCTAAGATATTTACACATACAATAAACATCTTGAGTGACATTGCAACTTATAATTTTACAGAATTCAGCACAAAGTGGCAATAATAATAATAATAATAATAATAACAATAATAATAATTATTATTATTATTATTTTTTTTTTTTTTTATTATTATTTTTTTTTAATTTTTTTTATTATTTCTCAGATAAATTACATACATTATTATGAAAACAATTATGCATAACAATACTTTCTCGTACTTAAAGTTTTTTAAAAATAATAATAATAATAACAATAACTGTTTACAACATATATTATTATTATATTCATAATGATGATTATTACAGATGTTTCTTTGCAATTTTACACTCTATATATACAATATCAATGGATATAATCACTCTATATTGCATACTTTTGTTACAGTTATTACATACATTTGATTACATATGATACATTACTTACATTTGTTTACATATGATACTTACATTACATACATTTGCTTACATATGATACATTACTTACATTTGTATACATATGATACATTACTTACATTTGTATACATATGATACTTACTTTACATACATTGGTTTGGTTTACATATAATACATACATTAAATACTTTGGTTTACATGTGATACGTACATTACATGCATTTGGTTACATATGATACATCTTGGATGAGAACTAATTTCTCAGCTTTCATCCTCGAAGCTTATATGTAAGCTTATCTGAGGACAGTTGGTTATTATTTATTTTATTTTTTTATTTTTTTTTCCTGTGTTGGGAAGCTACGAAGTCTATGATTGAGAAATTCGCGCGCGTGCACACACACACACACACACACACACACACACACACACACACACACACACGCACGCACGCACGCACGCACACACGCACGCACGCACGCACGCACGCACGCACGCACGCACGCACACACACACACACACACACACACACACACACACACACACACACACACACACACACACACACACACACACACACACACACACACACACACACACACACACACACACACACACACACACACACACACACACACACACACACACACACACACACACACACACACACACACACACACACACACACACACACACACACACACACACACACACACACACACAATAACTTGGAATGTATTGATGCGTCGCTGAACTGGAAGCCTGAACGAATACATGTATATTGTGTTTCATTAAGTTTGTATGGTATTTTGGGTGAGTGTTTCTTGTTCGTAGTATGTCCTTAGAGCTCTTTTCAGGCAATTGTAATTTGTAAGGTTTCTGTATTCATAAGGTAATTTGTGTATCATGTCTGGGATGTAGGTTTCGCCTGCCCTTTCGGTAGTGATTATTGTATTTATATGTGATATAATTAGTAGTCTCTGAGGTCGTGTTATACGGTATGTATTTCTGACTGTCCTGTAGTTGGCATCGAAATAAGGTTTCAGCAAAGCTGCATAGTGACATAAATGTTTTGCTGTCAGTATTTTGTGTTCTGACATTGCAATGTATATAAGGTCGTTATTTTCTCTTTGTTCACAAAAGATCAGTTTTATCATTTTGTACTGTAGCGACATTAATTTATTTAATTTGTAGGGTGCACAGAAAGCATACGTTGTTATAGCGTATCTTAGTATATTTTGGCATAGTGCTTTGTATATTAGTGTTTTTAGGCATATGGGAACTATGTCTTTTAACCTGTAGAGTTTGCCACTTATTGTTTGGAGTTTGTTGTGTAGATGGTTTATGTGACTATTCCAGTTCATTTATCCATCGAAGTAAATTCCAAGGTATCGTATTGTTTCAACCTGAGCAGCTCGTCCTTACATCATGTCAGCCTGGCTGGTCGAGTGGTTAGCGTATCCGCTCTCCAACCAAAAAAGGCTGCGGGTTCGAATCCCGCCGTGGGCATGGATTTGTGATTGTCTGTGGAAATACTGGTGGTCGGTGGTAGATGGCGTTGGTGTGGTTGCGGTCAGTTGGTGGATTGAGTGGTGAAGACAGAGCTGTAGAGCAGGTGCCCTCTCTCGATGAGTCTTTGGACTCGCGGAGGTGTCAAATAATAATAATAATCATTATTATGTCATGGTGAAACCCAAAAAGAAAATTAATCTCGAATGATGCTTTATGGTTCTCCTCCACGTTCGCTATTACAAGTATCAGAGAACTCGAGACTATCTCTTCTTTGATAAAAATTTGCACAATTTTCTTAAAATAAAGGAGAAGTTTAATTAAATATATGAATTTGTTTTTTACCTTAAACTGAAAAAAAAACCAGCAATGTGTTTTAATGAGAAATTTAAGATCGTCTAAATTTCTGAGAAAAAATGTTGAAAAATCGGTATTTACACAGTGCATGTTTAGTTATTTTATTTTACAAATTTTTTAAAGAGGGAAATATTCTAATTAAGATGCCATGCTTCGATGCATTGAATGCACATTTACCGTTTAATGAATTCAAACATAGTTATAATTTATTTCTAGGGCAGGTTTTCCTTATTTTGGCATTGTACAGACCGTCTTACAATTGCTCGATTACATGTATATAATAATAGTTTTAGTATTTTCACAGATAAAAAAAACCACTTATAAAACAGAGTAGAGTGGTTTTCCCATCGTTATTGTTTTTACATTCTGATATGTAGTTCCTTCTTTCGTCAAGTTTAACGAATATATAAATATATTCGTTACATAAATTTGTGTGAGGTAAAATATAACCAGGACTGATATAGTAAGTATTTTAATAAATTACACCACTTGATCTACACAACTTACAACCAGCAACTCCCAAATATATTCTGCGATATTTTGTCTTTATAGATATCCTCGAAACCACTTCCTGTTCGTTTGGAATTATGGGCAAGTTTGTTGTTTTAGATACTAGATATGGCGTCTAATGGTGAAGTAAGTTCTTTATATTTAAATAGAAAAATTTAGTTGTCACGAGAAAGCATATATCTGTTAAGAAATGACTCTCAATCTTTATGAATTCTGATCGTTTTATGTTTTATGCTATCTTATCCAGTGTTAATATAGTAGCCATAATGACACTTAACAGTATGTAGAGTAATAAGTGGTGTAACGTATCTTAGTTAGGGATCCAATTATTCGGATTTATTTCTTTAAGAAAACTTACTTCGGATATAAATAAAAATAATATATAGTTTATTTTTTATATATGTTGTTGATATGTGTCAAAGTGAAGCTTTACTACGCATCAGGGTATGGCATATTTGTATCTTGAAACTTTTTTTTTTTAATTTTATTTATTTTTTCATGTTAATAAAAAGTGGTGTACGACATATCACTGTTACATAAAATTTTTTATTTAGGATATTTCTGTAAGTAAAGTGTGTGTATATATATTATATTAAAATATATTATATTAAAACAACACAATGATTATGACAACTAAAAAAGCGATCTTAATAGCAGGGCGAATGCAAAAATCTCCTTGTGCGTTTATTTAACTTATTTTCAATAAGAAAATATATATGCATACCAATTTCTATACATCCGAAGTTGGAAATATATATATATATATATATATATATATATATATATATATATATATGCCAACATTCTGCAACGTTTATACACTTAAATTCATCAGCGATATAATTTTAATATTTTTTGGACTTTCGTTATAGTGGATAAATGTAATTATAAAGTTCCTAAAACCGAACATATCAAAGACACATCTTGCATATTACCGAAGTTTCTATGTAGAGTGTTAAACAAGTCTGGAGGAGGATTTAGTCTTTGTTTATAAGGTTCAAACTTTGTAAAACTTCTGAAAAAAAAATCACTGTGAAGATTGTGAAAATATAATACAAAATGCACTGTATCAGGTATTGGATTTTTAGGATCTCAATCACAAAATAATTCTTGACTATCTTAATCTTATTTATAATCTTTTGCTGGCATCTCAATAGATTGACTAATCCCTTCAGTTGAAAAGCCCTTTATAAATATTGTCACATGTCAGGCAGGATTTGAAATTCAGTCAGAGGGGATGTCACTTCTGCTACTCTGACTTTGCTTTAGAAGCACCTAAAGTTTCACTATTTTATATTTGATTGCTATGTGCAGATTGTTCACAAAAGCTGTGTACCTATTGATTCTTATATTTTTTAAATGACAAGCTCACTTATAAAAGATTATAAACGTAATTGTAAATTTAGTATACCAGGTGAGGTGAGAGAAAGGTAATCTTGGAATGCTGCCCTAAAGACCAAACATAGCACTTTTCAAGTTACTTCATTAAGTATTGGTCATCATCTCACAACAGGTAATGAAGTATGCCACCTAAAGACATTTATCAACATAAATGCCATTCTGTAGTCTGTTGGTTGGAAAATAGAGATGTTAACTGCTAAAGCTGTCATATAATTAGTGGTTCACATACAGTTTTATTTTCTTTATACTCAGCTGCATTATTCCAATGCATATTATCCCACCTGACCTATTGCCATCACCTCAGTTTTCTCCAGAATAATGGAGAAAGTCATCAGCAATCAACTTCTCCACTATCTAGATGCCTTCCAGCTAATCAAGGTATACCAGTGTGGATTCTACTAATTTATATCCACAGTTGACCTGTTAGTCTACATCACCCACTACTGGACACATTCTGTGGAAAGATTTGAAGAACTAGAGCATTTGTTCATGTCTGGGATTAAGATCTACTCAGTAAATTGTCATCCCTTGGTCTACCTGCTATCCTTTGCAATTGGGTAGCATGCTCTCTCTCTCTTTCTGCTCATTCAGTTTGTGTTGTGGTGGTTGGCTCTTTCAACTTCATCACCAATGCAGGAGTGTCTCAAAACTCTGTTCTGTCATTTACCTTTTTTGCTTATTAATGACCCAACTCGTAGTCACCACAAACCTTATCCAGCAGCTGTTTGTAACCAGTGCCTTAAACACTGATCTTTACACCTTTTTTTCAGTAGGGCAAGGATAACCTGGTCACTTTCACTGCTGCCAAAATGCAGTCATGCAGTTGCTCTCACAAAAGGGGTCGACCTGACCTACCCCTACCCTCAAGAATACATAAATGACCAGACTAGATTCGATTTCTCTCCTTGCATGACATGTACCTCCATCCTCTCCTAGAGTAAACACGTGATGTGTTTAATAGCTTCCTCAGCCTCTGAAACCTAGGCATTATTTTTTCTACTCAGGATACGTTTCACCTACCCAGTTTCTAATTTTATACTAATCTCAAGTCAGCTCATCCTTAGAATAATGTTCACATGTCTGGGGTGATGCACCCAAAATCTCCCAAAAATTTTCATTGCTTGCCAGAGGAGAGCATTTCAGCTTATAGATGAAATGCTCTCCTCTGGCAGAGAAGAGCATTTTAGCTCATAGATGATCCCTCTCACTGACTCATGTTATCCTGCATCTTGCAGATGCATACAGGGACTTCCATGGTTACTAGTTCACTGAACTGGTAACCATAACCTCCACTTTCTGTTGGGCATGTCTGTTAAAATAAAAGAAAAAGCTGCCCAGCATCCTTTTTTTGGTTCAACTGCAAACACACTGATCCTGCTTCTTTTCTTCCTCTTTTATCCCATTTATCTCTGTCCTCTAAAACAGTCTTCCTCATGAAGTATTCCCTAACAACTACAACCTCCAGCTCTTCAAAAAAAAAAAGTGCTGCATCACATCAATAGTTTTCTTCTTTTTCAACCCTCACCAGCACCCCATACTAGTGATGTGCTATAGTTGTGTATAGGATTGTTATGGAAGAAATGCAGGATACCTGCATTTCTTCCATTGTATAGTTGCATTAGATCACATTTAGTTTCATACCATTTTGCCATAAGTATTGGAAGAAGTCTAACAAAGTTACTCTTGATTATTTCAGGTTTAACCTTTTCTTTTTATCTCTAATTCATGTTTTTTATCAATTTCTTATTCATGTTTTTTAGAATTTTATATGTATTTGGTTTCTTTACTCTAAAATCTATTTCCAGTTTTGCTATGAAGTAATCCCATCAAATTCCTGACATGTACCATCATGGGGTGTACAGAATATTATGATAGTACTACATGAAAAATTACATCACTACTAATTTCCTACCAACAATTTTTCTCCAAATTAATCTCTTATCTGTCAAGACATCAATAATATCAGATCGTATATTTCTATGTTCCAAGGCACTTTTTACTGCATCAATCCACCTAGATCTTGGTCTTTCTCTGGGTCTTTTAACTGCAATCCTGGCAAAGAACACTTGTTTTGCTAATCTTTCCTCTACCATTCTGTTTAAGTGACCATACCACCTGAGATTAGCTCTGCTAGCAATGTTAAGTTTTTTTCCTAATATCCTCACTTTTAATATGATATTGCCAATGATGCCATCTGTTCACTTCCATAATCTTTCTCAGGACTCTCATCTCTAGTCTTTGGTAAGTGTTTTATTTCTAACCCAGCTCTCAGATCCATAAGTTAAAATTGGTTTGAACACTGTCTTGTATGCAGCTAATTTAGTGTTTTGACTAATTTCTGTTATTCCATATAAATTTATTCATTTGACTTCCTATCATGCCAGTTTTGCTAATTCTGCTGTATATTTCCATATGTAATTTGCCATCTTCATTGAAAATAAAGTGATCCCATTCTCTGTTCTTTTTCCAACATACTTTATTTTTTCTGTTCCTGTTTTGTGTTTATAATTAATTTCTGCTTCTAGTGATTTTGTATTTATTTCTTGTTGATGTGCTTCTTTCTCATCTTTATTGTTGCTTTAGTATTCTCATCCTGGTTTCCTATTCCATTTTTCCTGTTCCATTTCTTTTTCTTTTTCAATATCTTCTGTTGCTGCACTTATTAATGATTTTTAAATTATGCTATTCTGTTTCTATCATTGCACAGGCACCTCCATGGAGTCTTATGACTTGTCATGAGAGACCCAAACTATTAACCTATTAACACAATATCTATTGTACCTCCATCAATCCTATAATAATATTTGTATGCCCCCCCTTTTCTCCCCTGTCTTTTTGGGGAGAGGAGGAAGGTTGAGCCCTCCTGATGAGGGATAAAGTGTATGTATATATATATATATATATATATATATATATATATATTTTTTTTTTTTTTTTTTACTGTAGATCTGTATGTGTTCGCTGGGTAGGTTTGCCTGTTCTGAGGGACAAAAAAAACCTAGTTTCTTTGTGGAAAATCTCTAACTCTTTATGAGACCGATTAATTCACCTTTAGTCGAAAGAGACCAGATATAATTCCTCACTACATAGACGGGAATCAAATCCAGGTCTTTATGACCAAACGGCTTTGTCTATACCAACTGAGCTACAGTTGTTGCTCTCTATCAATCCAATAAAATCCTTAAGTAACTTAAAAATTTCTATCATCTCCCCTACCTTTTTTTTTTTTTTTTTTTTAATCAATCAACTGTGACGATTTCACCATACAGGAGCTCACAACAGCCCTTCAAGAACAAAAAGCAGGAAAATCACCAGGAGTAGATGGTATCATAGTTGAGGGAAAGTTCCTGAACAGTGGAAAGAGGGACTAATAATCCCAACTCCAAAAAAGGGTAACCTGAACAGATCTGAAAACTACAGAGGAATCACTCTTATCTACTCCATTAAAAATCTACAATAGAACGATATTAAATAGAATTGAACCACATAAAACTCTATTACTTCATACAAACCAGGTGGGATTCCTCAAAAAACGTTGTACTCTAGAACACATCCACTGTATCAGAAGACTAATAGAGGATTCAAAGGACAAGAACTTACCATTGCTTTTGAACTTTATTGACTTTACTAAAGCATTTGATTCTGTTGATAGGGAACGACTTTTGGAAACACTCAAACTTTATGGCATTCCACCAAAAATTATCAGGGTTATCAAGCTACAGTACTAGTTAATAGAGACAAAACAGACAGTTTTCCCATCACCACAAGAGTCCTATAGGGAGATACTCTTGCCCCATATTTATTCATCATAGTGATTGACTATATTTTTAAATTGATCCAAGTTAAATCTGGAATCCTCATCAAAGACCTATATACACAGATGTACCTCGCAGATCTGAGCTTTTGCAGATGATGTAGTCCTCATTGATTCTAACATCACAAATGTCTAAAACTCCTTCAACAGCCTTAAGAGAACTGCAGAAGTATTTGGACTAAAAATAAGCTATCAAAAAACAAGGTCTTAAAAAATCAGATAGATGGACACATCTATATAAATCAAAATGATTACCTTCACGAAGTAGAGGCCTTTGTATACCTAGGATCACATATTTCAGATTCCTTAATAGACATTAAGACAAGAAAACGAAAAGCATGCCAGTTCCACAGAAGTTTAAAAAAAAGTATGGAAGTCAAGCCTCATCTCAAAGGAGATGAAGATTTATCTTTACAAGTGCACCAGCCAATCTCTTTCTATACAGCTTTGGAACTACTTGTTCTATTCTGGAATCCTGAAATATCCTGGATTGCTCCTGGCAAGATCACATTCCCAACTCTACTATATTAGAGGAAACCCAGCAAGATCTTCTAGTCAGCACTGTTCAAAGAAACCAAATAAAATGCCTTGGCCGCCAACTCAGCCACCAACCCTTTGCACCTTTTGATGCTCTGGTCCTTTACATCCCTACGGGTTGGAAAAGAAAAAGAGGCAGACCCCAAACTCAATATTGGAAATGCATCAGCAACATTCTTCCCATTTCCCCCCAACTCTCTGTATTAGTGATCTATCAATTAGTATACGACAGAGAAGCCTGGTTTTCCTTCATGTCATAAGAACCTACAAGTCCCGTCTCAGTATATACAGACTCGTTTGCTTTGATTTGTTTTCCTATTTATAATTGTAAAAAAAATATATATATATATATAAATGATGATGAATTAACCAACTTTTGCACTTCACAAGCCTTAAGTCTGTCCTTGTAAGGAGCATTCCACAGACCACTCACCATCTTGGTCACTCTCCTCTGGATCCTCTCCACCATTTCTTTATTCCCAAGAAACCCGGGTTACTAGACCTGATCACAATAATCCAGATGTGGTTGGAATGATAACTCCCTTATCTCTGCTTGTTAGTGTGTTCTGCAATAAACAAGTAATCCTGTGAGCTACCCTGGCTACTTGAGCAATATGCCCTCTAAACTTCAACTCTCTATCTACCCATTCATTCATCAGTGTCTTTAACAGGCACGCACCCACAGCCTTCCAAGTATCCTTGGATTTCCTATGCCTCTAAGTATTCCTGTCTATAAATTGTGTGTGTGTGTGTTCTACTGGCCAGTTTGACTGTTCTGAGGGACAAAAAACCCGAGTTTCTGGGAGAAAAAAACCCTCTACCAGCTAACTCACCTTTAGTCAAAAAAGACCAGATAAAGGTTCCTCACGCACTGTTGGGAATTTAACCCAGGTCTTTCCAACCAAAGGGCTTCGTCTGTATTGACTGAGCTATGGAGGATCACTCTCTATCTACTATCATCCCCAAATCCCTGGCTTTCAATTACTTGAAGTACAGTTCCCTCACTATGAACACAGTTTGTAATTGATTTATAACAGAATGCATAACTTGACATTTCTCCACATAAACTGATGCCCATTATATTTTGCCCATACTTGACAGCCTATTTAAATTATCCTGCAAGCTGTGTACTTCACCTTGATTAACTATCACCTTACCCAACTTTGCATCATCAGCAAACCACTGAATATCTCCTATAAACAGCAGTGGTCCAAGCACAGAGCTCTGTAGCATACCACTAGTTATAGAAACCTGAAATTCAGGAGACATATTGCAAAGGTGGTGAAAGTAACACGGAGGATTGCTGCAATACTGAGAAGGATACTGACCTGAAGAGATAAGAGTTATCATTCCGTTGTATAAGACCCTGATTAGACCACACTTACTATTGTTCTCAAATTTGGTCCCCAGGATTTGAAGGGGATAAATTAACTGTGGAAAGGGTACAGAGGCAGATAACAAAGATGGTTTCAGGCCTGTACAATGTTAGTTATGAGGATCAGAAAAGAGATACCTGTGCAGCTGCACTTTACCTGCAGAGTTTGGTAGATAGAAGGAGAGGTGATATGATTGAGACTGTTGATAGGTGGTTACAGGGTTGACACTGGGAAGTTCTTTCGCTTGGCAGAACAGCAGGAAGGAGTGATGACAAGGGACCATCCCTGGAAGTTACGAAAGGAAGCTGTGAGCAAGAGGGTGAGGGGTGGTTGAACCATGGAATGCATTGCCTGATAGAGTGGTGAAAGCGAGAACAGTCAATGAGTGGTATAATAGACTTTGTGTTTTTGTGTATCCTAGGAGTGACCTCCTACAATGAGTCTTGATAGACTTTGTGATAAACTTGTGTTTCCTAGGAAGGTCCTCCCATGATGAGTCTTTTGACTCCATGGAAACCTGAATAATAATAATAATATCACCAGTTTCATATCCTTCCCCATTTGTTGCAGTTTGCATAACAGAGTTCCATGTGGTATGCTTTGCAAATGTCAAAATCCAGTAGTATAACATATAGCCATTCCTTTTATCCAACTCAGCTGTCATCTATTAATAGATTACTAAGGCATGACCTACTTTTCATAAGCTATGCTGCCCATCATATAGTATCATATTCTTATCCACCCATTCCTAAATTCTCTTTCTCTATAATCTTTCTTTTGCTCTTTTTCATTTATTCTTTAATTCTTTGCAAATAGAGGTCGTTAATACTCATATCATCCAAAAGTTGAACTTGAAAGGATTCATGGGGATTTCTCTTTGCATTGATTTGGTTAATTTTAAATCATTTTGCAAGTATTATCAGTTTTCCTTGTAATAGATAACGATTCTATTTTTGCACCTTTCAATACCCTGTTATCTACTATCATATTAGTTGTTTTCCTATTTGTTATAGTCTGTTATACTTTTTCTTGTTCTTGCTTCCCAAGTGAATTTATGGAATCTTTATGCTGGAAAAAAGTATTAGTAATTTTTAAGTTATTAATGTAGAGAAATCTCTAACCATTTGTTCCTATATTTGTACCAAGTGTTTCCTGCTCTGGCATTAAATTCTCCCATCATTAATGTATGGTTATCATGTTTTTTTTGTCTTTTATTTTTCTGTAAATCCGAATGCCTTGCTATCTTCCTCTATTGCATAAACACCAAAATAGTCAGAAAGCCATGAATTATTAGTCTTAATTTTAGAATTCTCTCACTCTAGTAATTTATAACGTAATATATTTTTTAATTGATTTATGAATGAAAATCATTACTCCTGCTTTTGCTCTGCCTTACTTTATGACTTCACTGTACATACATATAGATGTAATTATTCAGGAAGTAAAATTTAAAAAAAAATTGTAGGAAAGTAAGAAATGCTGCAGAATTGTTGACGTGATAATTTTACTAGGGAAAGCATGTTGGAGTGCAGGGTAAGTTAGCAAACAGAGGGTTGTTGCGGTTATGGTGCAAGTAAGATATGAGGCTAGTGTGGGTCCCTATGTTATTTGGCCTGTTTGGTTAGATGAAAAAGAGGGGGAGTTACTGATCAAATTGCTCTGGGGGGGGGTCACATGTGCCTTACTTTTTGAGAGGAAAAAAAAAGTTACATACACAGTGACCGTTACATTTGAAACTCTGGGTGTACCTTCTCTGAGATATATGCAGTTTCAAATGGGCACTTTTTAGTCCCAGAACATTCCTAATGTCAATTTTTATTCTATCTTTCCTTGTTTTTCTTAATTTGCCTGAAAAACTTTAATTTTTATTGCTTATCTTCTACTTTTGTTTCTCTCCTCTTTTTTTTTTTTCTCTGCTGCATAAGACAAAATTGACAAAACAAAAGTTTTCACTTTGGGATCTCCCTGTCCCATAATAGACAGTGTTAAAAAAAAAAATAAAAAAAAACTTCATCCTAGTGCAATCTTCCTTGATAGTTCCTGATCTATGCTTATCAATTTGAAGTTTTTGATAATCTAAAACTTTCCCTTGAGTCCAACAACATTAAAATCATGCTTTTTTGTAATTAATTTGTAATTACAAAAAGTACTTCTATGTCACACTGTTCCATATAAATGTGCCCAAATCACCACATCATCTGCAAGGTGGATACTTTTGGCTTTTGGACCCTTTTTACTAGGAAGTAGCAGTCATAGGCTGCTACTTCCTAGCCAGTGGCCCTGTGCAGCTGCACTTTATCTGGTGAACAGTCGTTGCAGTTAGTCTTCTGATACCTCCCTAGGGGCATACTTATATAATGGCAGCATAGGGTGCCATATCACATTGTAGTCTTAAGGTTCTTTGGTCTTTTAGTTGGAGAGGCCTTGCCAAGAACTTGTCTACCATCCTGATGGCAGTGCTCTTGTTAGTCTGGTACTGCTTTTTTATCAGTTTACCCTGCTGCCATATCTGAAGAGTGAGCCACTATCTGCCACTGTGGATCTGTCCAGTTCCAGTCATGAAGTATTGTTCACCTGTTTAGAACCAAACTCAACACACAGTTCTTGTACACCTCCACATAACAAGAACCATCTGTAGTATCTTAAGATCTACTCCTTTCCTGTGATTAGCTAATTCTTTCTCATATCAATTTTTCATGCTTCTAAAGAGAAGAAACTAGCTGCCATCAAAGAAATAAATACAATCAGATATAACATGTACCTTCCTATACATCGAGATATCTCTCCCGTCTGGCTTGTGGAAATACCAGATAATTTTCCCAGGACTGGTAGAGAACACTCTAGAATGAACTACGAACAAGTACTTCATTACAGTTAAAACTATCAAATCTCCAGGATTCAAAAAGTGCTGTTCTCACTTACTACAAGTGTGGAGAATTTCACAGTCACCCTTTTGTGTTTGTGTGGTGCTGTGTAACCTCTGCATCATATCACTGATGACTGCCCCACACACACTCCTTCCCATGATTTTGCATTTACTTCCAGATAGAGCCATCGATTGGTAAATGAACTATCAGTTTGTATATAGTTTTGCTAATTCATTTTTTGTATTTTCTCCCATACACTAAATAAATAAATCTGCAAAGTCAGGAGACTTATGACTGAACAGAAATGTGAAACTAATGTATTGCATAATTATAAGTACCCACATATTTCTTTGGTATTTATGATGATTGAGCTTGTAAATGGTAGATTTTAACTCCTTTTGAATGTGATCAGCCACAGAGATGTTTAGTTTAGAGACAAATTTGTGGCATGAATTACTAAGTTACATGACCTTGGTATTCATGTCCACAGAGATGTATCTAAACTGGACATCTCTGTGGCTGATCACACTCAAAAAGAGCCTTGTGTGATCAGCCACACTAAGTTACATGACTTTGGTATTCATGTCCCAGGCATATCTCATTTTTCTATAAACAAATAAATTATAGAACAAGATTTTTGTTGTGATTCTTATATCTAGACATAAGCAAACAAAATTTGCACATAAAGCATCTTCATGACTAAATTACTTATATAAGTGGCTGACTTCGTATCAATTGCCTTGGTATCTCACAATGCAATGCACACTTCCTTTCAGACATATATTGGTGTGCACTATGAGAAGGGTCACTACCAAGACTGGTGTGGGGGAACTCTAAAACTATCTGATCCACAAGTATTTAAAAATATGGTGATACAGGAGACTTGTATCATTTTGCTACTTGTATATGGAAAATGACTTCTGCATTTATTTAACCCAGTATCTTCCTGGATCTAGCATCCACTGAAAAGACCTCAGTAAAGGTCAGAAGTGGCCTGGGCAATGACCCCTCTCATAATGCATCATAATATCATATCTGACAAGTGTGCTTTTCATTATGCGATACTAAGGCAATTGATGTGAAGTTCAAACCTCTCTACTTACAAGCAGCTTAGTTGTGAATATACTTCACATACAAACTGTTAGCTTAGGTATAAGATCAAGTAAGAATATAATTTGTCTTATTTGCTAAATACTGTAAGTTGCTAAAGGATGAAAACCAGAGTTTTTTCCTGGAGAAAAAAACCCTGCTATCTCCATGTGAGATTGGCTAACTCACCTTCAATTGAAAAAGACCATATACATTATGCAAATTATGGAAACAACTACTGTGTTAAAGTAAACCTATAGTTTAATATAAACCAAAATAGATACTCAACGTTTCGACCCTCACATCAAGGTCATCATCCGGAGCATACACACACATACAAAGAAACAAGCTGCACTACAATCTACATGGCATGCTAAAGTTACTGACCAACCGTAATTTTTTCCCCCACCAGAGGTCATTGGCATGACCTCTGGTGGGGGAAAAAACCCTTACTACATCAAAGCTAGAGTCCTATTATTATCCATTAGGTTACAAAATTAAATTAAGCTGGAGAGCAACATGTTTACAAAAAGGAAAAAATTAATAAATATAAATTACAGCCAACTGATATGGATAGTGGCCAATGAAAGCTGAAAAATTGCTTAAAGTCCTAAAGTCATGGTATGCTGGAAACTAAGTGGACTGAATGTGTACCATCCAAATTCTTGGGATTTTTATGCTACCATTATTGTTAAGATTGGGGTGGTTAATCAAAATTTCACAGGCTTCTTTAAATTTCCATTCATACCAGGTTTTGTATGAACACCCTACACCAAATTGATTGGAAAAGTACTTGCTCATTACATCATGAACAGAAATTTAAAGAAGCCTGTGAAATTTTGATTAACTACCCCAATCTTAACAATAGTGGTGGCATAAAAATCCCGAGAATTTGGATGGCACACATTCAGTACACTTAGTTTCTAGCATACCCTGACTATAGGACTTTAAGCAATTTTTCAGCTTTTATTGGCCACTATCCATACCAGTTGGCTGTAATTTATATGTATACTTATATAAGTAATAATTTTTATTTATTCATTTTTTCCTTTTTTTTTTGTAAACATGTTGCTCTCCAGCTTAATTTAATTTTGTAACCTAATGGATAATAATAATAATAGGACTCTAGCTTTGTGATGTAGTGAGATTTTTTTCCCCCACCAGAGGTTCAGGCCAATAGTAACAGTTGGTCAGTAAATTTAGCATGCCATGTAGATTGTAATGCAACTTGTTTCTTTGTATAAATATGTGTATACTCCAAATGATGACCTTAATGTGAAGGTCGAAACGTTAAGTGTCTATTTTGGTTTATATTAAACTAAAGTTTTACTCTAACACAGTAGTTGTTTCCATAATTTGCATAGTGTATTCTGATCACCGTGTAAACATGAAGGAAAGGACTATAAGCCAAGAGATAAAAAATAGAAATGCTATTTTAATTTAAATAAACTGCACAACTAGTTTCGTCTTCTTAGAAGATTTCTTCAGGCATAACATGAGTGAACTAACAACAAACATTGCGAGAGAAAATCTGTACATTAAAGCATAATGTATTAACACATTGATATGTGGTATGGAGTTCTGAAGTTGAAAGAGCAAATGCTATTTAGCATGCATGCTGATGTTTGGAGTAGAAACACATCTAAAGATAATGATTAACTAAATTTATTTAGCTGTTAATTACTAAAAAACACGTACTAACCACTGATAAGTTTTAATACGTAAATATTTCATTCCAAGTATCTTGGGACATCCTCAGTACAGTAATTCAAACAATACTAGGAATAACATACAGTTAGGGTGCTAGTGAGCCAAGCGCTGTGGATGTGTCTAAGAAGAGCTCCTGATTGAGATAAGTTATTCTAGGAATAATGAAGTATATATATGCGTAATTGTATGAGTAAGAGCGGCTGTAAATGTGTGCTACCGGTATTATTAGTGTGGAGGATTTTTCTTGCCTAAACGTAATTACGAAATCGTTATTATTAGACCTAGTAACCTGCGGGGGGGGGGAATGGCGGCGGCATAGTCATTCCATGACTTTAATTTAGATTTCAATTGTTTCGTTAAGTGTGAGGTCTGTTATATGTATTCTTTCGATTACATAAATGATTTGTGGATGTTTAGAGCAGATGGAAGAAGGTGTGTGCGAAGTGTGACCTGAACGAGGAACTGACGAATGCAAATATCAAATTGATGACAGAAAGTGTTAGTAGCTAGAATGCCGCAGCGAAAATGAGTGGACATTTGAAAGAGCAAGAGGGTGAGAAAGAGAGGCAAAAAATTTTAAAACATCAGTAAAGAAGAAAAAGAGCGATTTGAAAACTGTAACGGATGTTAAAAGGGATGAAAGTGAGGCGAGAGTGGTGGAAGGAAACGAAATTGGGAGAACAAATGAAACTAGAAATGGCATGATGCAGAAAAATCGAAAGTGAAAAAAATTGAAAGAATGAATGATGGCGAAAGTTGGACGCATGTTGGACTGAAAGTACGGAAACAAAGAAAGATGAGTGAGAATAAAAGTGAGAAGAATGATAGCGAAAGTTGGACGTATGTTGGACTGAAAGTACGGAAACAAAGAAGGATGAATGAGAGTGAAAGTGATAAGAGGGGGTTGAGAATTAGAAAGATTGAATGATAGACAGAATGTGTCGCGAGATTCGGAAGTTGGATTGGATGAGGCAAGAAATGAAATGGATGCAGAATGAAATTAAGAGAATTCAGGTCAAAACTTAAAATAAATCATGATGGCATGAAAGAGTTAACGAAAGATGAGCGAGTGGCGTTGTATGGCGACTCCATTATTAAAGGTGTGCTAGAGGATAGAATGCACAAGGTATGTTTTCTAGGCGGTAAAATGAGTAGAGTGATTGTGGCATTGGATATGGGGCAGGAGCGAGCAAAAGGGTTAATAGTATTAATTGGTACAAATGATTTGAGAGAGGAGATTTAAGAGCGTGTCAGAATGGATATCAGGAGGCTGCTTGGAAGGATAAAAGAGAATACTGTGACAGGAAGGGTGGTCAGTGTGTTGCCTAGGTATGACTGTGGTAAAATGAGGCTGAGAGCAAGGATTATGAATGATATGCTGGCTGAAATGTGTGAGGAGATGGGAGTACAGTTTGTTAATGTGTGGAATGAGTTTGAGGGACAAAGTGAGCTGTATGGGAGCGATGGACTGCATTTGAGTGGTTATGGTGCAAGTCGCTTGGAGAGACTGCTGCTGGATGGTAGAGAAGTGAATAGAGAGAATGAATCAGATCGAGAGGGGAGTGATGTGGAAGAGCAGGAGAGATTGAAGAGGTGGATATGAATGGGGAAGTGAGTGGTATGAGTATAGAAAATGAGAGAATGGGTGCGCAAGAGGAGTAGGGAAATGGGGAGGCTCAGGGTGGACAGGGGTACACAGCGTGAGAAAGATGGATGCTCCAAGAGGAGGTGATGGCATGTGTAGGCAGGAAAGGAATGGGATGACCAGGGATCAAGAAGAAACAGTTGAAATTGAAAAGGGTTCTAAAATGAAGAAGCAGAAAGGGAAATGCCCCAGTCGAGAATGGAGAGATCACATCTAGTGAGTGGTATCAGTGGAACTAGCTGTAGATCCAGAAATGAGCTGTTGTGTTTGTATACAAATGCTAGAAGTATAAGAAACAAGGCAGATGAAATGGTTACACTAATTGCGTCTGTTCACCCAAAGATTGTCGGAATAAGTGAGACATGGTTGGAAGAGGATGACATCCTGACAGGAAGGGTATAATGTGTTTCGTGAGGATAGAAGGGGTAAAAAAGGGAGGTGGAGTGCTATTGATGATAAAGAGTTATGTCCATACAAAGTAGAGATGCAAGACGGAAATAGTGCCAGTGGTTTTGAGGCAGTATGGTGTGAAATAGAGGTGAATGGAATCAAATACTTGGTGGGATGTTGTTATAGACCAGGTAATGTGGATGGTGGTGATAGTGAAATGTATAGTCAAATTAGCCAAGCAAATAAGAAAAGGGTGATTTTAATTATGGCAATATAGACTGGAATGATGAGATAGCAACTGGAAGTAAAAAAAATTAGTTTTTGAGGGATAACTACCTCAGACAGTAGGTAACAGAGGGCACACGAGGATTAAGGGTCTTGGATTTGGTCATCTCATCAGAAGATGTAATTATAAATGAGGTGTCAAATCATCCACCAATTGGTGAGAGTGACCATGAGGTGATTATTTGGGTGGTTGCCAGCAGTGCGAGGACCCCTGTGAGAAAAGGGTATATGTAGAACTACAAGGGGGCTGATTATGAAGAGCTCAGGAGACAGCTTGTGGGTGTAGCATGAAATGAGGAGTTAGCTGGAAAAGAGATCAGTGCAGCTTGGGGGATTTTCAAGGGTGAGAAGGTTAAATAAGGTAGGTGTGAGATGGATGAATAAAGAGATTAAGCATGTGATACAGAGATAAAGGGCATTGTGGAGGCAGCATAAGAGAAGTGGAAATAACCAATTTCATGAGGTCTACAAAGACCAGGCAAGGAAGGTGACTTGGTTGGTGAGAGTAGCTAAAGAGAGGTATGAACAGCAGTTAGCTAATGAAGCCAAAAAAGAATCCTAGTTCTTTCGATATGTAACCAGCAAATGAAAGAATGATTATGGACGGATGACATTGTAGAAAATGTTATAAAGACAGCTGTTGCAAAATGTGTGGTGGAGATACTTAAAGATCAGTTCATAAAGATCTTTCAATCTTGTGAATGTGACTTCATGGAGAGATTGAGAGCAGTCGATGATGGGGAGGAGAGACTGACTGTAAGTGAGCAAGAGGTGTTTGGGGAGTTGAGTAAACTAGATGTAGATAAGGCTGTGGGACTTGATAATATATCGCCACGTATTCTGAAGGAATGTGTCAGGGAGTTGACAGCTGCCTTGACATATTTTTTTAATATGAGTCTTGCACTTGGTCAAGTTCCTAAGGAGGGCAAGATTGTGCCACTTCATAAAGGAGGCGATCGAACTCAAGCATCAAACTATAGGCCTATCTGTGTGTCAGGTGTTGTGGTTAAGATGTTGGAGAAGCTTGTGAGAACTAGGATCCAGAGTTGGGTTGACAACAATGGTATTATCTTTGATGGACAGCATGGATTTGCTAAAGGGAGGTCATGTTTTAGTAATCTACTTACTTATTACAATAAAGTGACTGCTTCCTTGGACAGAGGAGAAGGATACACAGTAAAATACTTGGATTTCGCAAAGGCTTTTGATAGAGTACCTCATGATAAGTTGACAATCAGACTAGAGCAGATGGGGTTGGATATTAGATTAATGCACTGGATTGGAGACTGGCTATCTGATAGGTATCAACAAGTTGTGTATGGGGGTGCGATATCCAGGAAAAGGAAAGTCACTAGTGGAGTGCCTCAGGGGTCTGTTTTAAGGCCATTACTGTTTAACTTGTATATTAATGATATTGGAAGATTTGGATGGAAATATTCAGTTGTTTGCAGATGATGCAAAGTTGCGACGCACCATAAAGAGTAGTGAAGATGTTGTGCCCTTACAAGAAGACTTGAATAAATTGAGTGATTGGGCATGGAAATGGGGATGCGAGTTCAATGTTGCAAAATGTAAGGTTTTAAAATTTGAAAAACAAAGATGGGATGCAGAATTTATGCTTGGTGAGAATATATTGTTGGAGGTAGAGGAAATAAGAGATCTTGGGGTGATAGTGGATAAGGATCTAAAATTTAGGGGACACATCACCAAAATTGTGAAAACAACACAAAAGCTTCTGGGAATGATGCAGAGGACACTGACGTGTAGAAGTAGGGAGATTCTTGTTCTGTTGTATAAGGCTTTGATTAGGCCACACTTGGACTATTGTGCCCAGATTTGGTCACCAGGTTTTCAGAAGGATGAAGAGATGTTGGAAAGGGTCCAAAGGTGACTGACTAAGGTAGTTTCTGACCTCTGGAATGTCGAGTATGAGGAAAGATTGAGAAGATGTAATTTGCAGAGTCTGGTGGGAGAGGGGAGATATGACAGAGACCTACAAGTTGGTAAAGGGTTGTTATAGGATCAGTGGTGAAGTTCTACAGACAATAGTGGGAGATCAGGGGAGAACCAGAGGGCATCCCTGGAAACTGTATAAAGAGGGTGTGAGTAGGGGAGTGAGAGGCAGTTTTTTTTCATGCAGAGTTGTGAATGATTGGAATGCCTTGCCTGAGAATATGGTGTCTGCAAGGAGTTTGAGTGTGTTTAAGACGTGGTATGATGAGATGTGTGTGTGATAAAAGGACCTCCCAGATGAGTTTTTGACTCCATGAGGTCTTGGGGTAATAATAATAATTACAATGGAATCTCAATATGCGTGCAGTAACGTCTTATAGAAGTAGATTAAAATATAACTGAAAAAAAAAAACATATATAAAGAGACTATTTTACACAATTTTGTATGACAATTTCCCATACTTTAGGAATAGTAAGAACGTCGTTGCGGTTTAAATTTGGTCTGTGTAGTAGGGCCTCAGCACTTTCTTTATATAAACGTTCATGTTTATATAAAGATCTATGTAAAAGTTTCGACTTTTTTTTTTTTTATTTACTTCTATAACACATTACTGTATGTATATTGAGATTCCATTGTAATCATGCACCCTAACTATACTAGTATTGTTTGAATTACTGTACTGAGGATGTCCCAAGATACTTGAGATGAAATATTTGCGTATTAAAACTTATCACTGTGGTTAGTACGTGTGTTTTTTAGTGATGAATTCACCACATGTTTCATTGTTTAAAAATAGCTGTTAATTATTAGGCCATATTTCACCTTGGTCATCAAGGCATCTTCATTGGCACAAAGAAATATGTTAAATCAGCATCCTACAGTCCTAACTGATTCCTTCCATGCATGTGGTGATGGGATCTTGCTGAGGCTCTCAAGATGATGGTCTTCCAGATTTTTGGTAATGTGAGGCAGCCATGAATCTATAAACAAATTCAGCTGCCTCACATTACCAAAAATCTGGGAGGCCATCATTTTGCCACCTTCAGCCAGATCCTATCACCACACCCATAGAGGGCACTAATCCAGGCTAGGATCTTGACTTTTTACGCTCAGTATATATTTGTCTTCCTGCTTGTATGCACATGCATTATGTATTTTTTGTGCCCACAACAATGCCTTAGTGATGTCAAAATATTGGTGTAATAATTTAAATGTAGTAATTATCCCTAGAAGTGTATTTTCTCCTCTAAAAATCAGTATGAGTGATACCGTCTAGGCAATCATACGAAATTAGTGATCCTTTCAGCATAATGGACTGAGTGGTTAAAAAAGTATCTGCTCTCTAACCAGCGGCTGTAGGTTAGATAATGGAAGATGAATTTCGTTGGCCATTGAGACTACTGTCCTGTATTATGTAAAAATTATTATAGGTTTATAGGCTTTTGCAGGTAGGAGTGACATAAAATTGTACGTGTGCATTGAAATGTAGGCAGCGGGAGGAACTGAGAGACATAAGTGTCTCGATTTAGTGGCAGCAGAGATAATGCTTCAGAAATGAGTGATTTTCAGTTTGTAGATGCTAGTGGTGTATAGGTGGATGGAGAGAATGTTAAAGACCTACATATAGATTTAGCCTTGGGCAGTTTGGACTCAGATGGTTTGTCTGATGGCCATGATTGTGTTTATGAATGTCAATTGAAATCAGAATGTGTGTAGACAGAAGTAGAACTCCTGAGAAAGGAGATGAAAGCGATGAAGATTTTAGGAGGATAGAGAGACTGGCTAGTGTGAGAAGAATTGACAGTAGGTATAAGAGAACAGCATCAGAAAGCAAGGGAGAAAGAGGAAGGCAAGAGAATGGGAGAGACAGGGGAAGAAAGGAAATTGCAGAAAGTCGTGAGCGTATAGAAGCAAGGCCCCAGAGAGGAAAGCGAGTGAGTGTGAAAGCAAGGATATAGAGTTGAGAAAGAGAGATTGGAAGCCATAAGAGTCAGGGATGCCAGTGAGAGAAGGATTAACGAATCTGTTCGGAGTGTCATGTATGGAGGTTCAACAATTTGGGGTTTGCAGGGTAGAGTGTTTGCCTGGCGGAACGATAGGGAGTGTGGCAATGGTGGTGAAAAGGGGGGTGATAGTAATGGTTGGGGCAAATGAACTGAGAGGTAGTGTGAATTGTGTAGCATGAGATTTGAGGTTGATGATAGAGTGCAGCAGAAATGTATCTGAGGAAGGATAGTGAGCGTGTTGCCCCAGTATGATAATAAGGAATGGAGGAGAAGAGCAGTGATGATGAATGAGTTGATAGTGAGAATATGCAGGAAAAGAGGTCTGGAATATGTGGATGTGTAGAGTACGTTTGAGGATTGAAGAGATGCAAGAAATGGATTATATTTGAATGCAGAAGGTTGCAGGCATTTGGCAATAGATATATTTTAGTTATTGTATACTGTATATTTCATACTGTGGCACATGGCGGCATTGAATTTACTTTGATAATTAGGTTTCTCTTTTTCGTTTTTTTATTTGTCACGATAACTTTTTGTGTAATCTTTGTATCCCCATTGAAGAGCTCTTTGTTCTGTATGTATATTAAGTCAATTGCATTGTTTGTATTGATCTCACTAGGAATATCATATAATTATCCTTGAAAGATATTTCTTATTGGAATTTGCTACTAACATGTCTTTGTATTTCTTAGAGATTGTGTTATACAATAAATCAATGTCTGTCTTTTATTTGGATTCGATTAAGATTCCTCCATTATTAATACTTTTCCTTTCTGTGATTCTGATTTTGATTTTTCTTGGATCTATTTCATCTTTTATGATGTTTTTAGTTCCATCGCTGTTTAATTGAGCTACCAGCTTTGTTTTTATTGTTGTTATTAACAGCTAATGAAAATAATAGAGTTGGCAAATCTAAATTAGCCTTTACCTGTTTTGTTTTGGTGGACTGTTCCTTGAATAATTTTGTTTCTTATTTTTATTTTTATTATTGTTATGTGACACCTTCAAGCTCATCGAGGGAGGGCACCTACTCTACAGCTCTGTCTCCACCCTCAGTCCAATAACTACAATGAACCACAACTACCATAATCATCTGCACTAACGGCATCACCACCACTAGTATTTTCACAGACAATAACAAACATCCATGCCCTTGGCGGAATTCGAACCCGCAGCCTTATAGCTGGAGAGCGGATATGCTAACTACTCAGCCAACTAGGCTCGCAATTTTGTTTTCAGTGCAGTTAGCATGCCCTGTTTCAAATCCTTTCTTAAATTGTCACTAACATTGACTTTTAAAAAATACTAAAACAGCAACACACTGTGAGGTTGAGTTGAGAGAGAGCCCTTGCATTGCTATATAACATTTCCAAAGTTAGCGACAATTTAAGAAAGGATTTGAAACATGCTAACTGCACTGAGTGAACTAATGAAACTATTCAACAAAATGAAAAAAAGAAACAAAAGTATTCAAGAAACAGTCCACAAAACAAAACAGATAATGGCTAATTTAGATCAACCATCTCTGCTATATTAACAATCTGTTAATAACAACAAAAACAAAGCTATTAGCTTAATTAAACAGCGATGGAACTAAAAACATCATAAAAGATAAAATAGATCCAAAAAAATCAGAATCACAAAAATGAAAAGTATTAATTAATCGAATCCAGATAAAAGATAGACATTGACTTATTGTATAATAAAATCTCTAAGGAATACAAAAACATGTTAGTAGCAAATTCCAGTAAGAAATATCTTTCAAGGATAATTATATGATATTCCCAGTGAGATCAATACGAACAATGCAATTGACTTAATATGCATACAGAACAAAGAGCTCTTCGTTGGGGATTCAAATATTACAAAAAGTTATCATGACAAATAAAAAAACGAAAAAGAGAAACCTAATTATTGAAGTCAATCCAATGTTGATGATAAAATTGCTGAAAACCAGTGTTAAAATGCTGTGAAGAATTTGCCATTGTGCAGATTACGTAACTGTTCTTTAACTGCAACGAGTTCTGAGTGTCCATGAAATGAGTCTAAGATGAACTATATAAACTGCTGAAACTAAAAAAGGACTTTAAACTATAAATTGCCAAAATCAAAACAACTGCAAACACATGGCTCTAAGCAAAGACTGCCGACGTACAATTACTACAGACAGCTCAAAATTTGAAACAAAGATTATGGAAAGAATAATAAAGTTAGCAGAAACAGCATTACTTCCCTCCCTGGCATCCCTTCAAATAAATCTCTAATGCGCTATCAAGGCTGTAAATAACAGAATTCATAAACAGAAGAAAAATAGGATTAGCATTAATGCAAGAACCTTACGGCATCACCAACAAAATATGTGATATACATTGCTTTTCCTTCTTCATACTTGGTCGAGAAAGGATTTGGCATCGTGTTGCAATTGTTAGGTAAGCAGTGAAATAGATTGTAAATAATTGAAAGAGGAGACTTGTTTTGTTGAACATTGAACTTGATATTGAAAAATTAACAGGATCTCACCGGGCTCAGGGTAGCTATTAATGATTGGCTTATTAAATAAAGTAAGTTTACATCTTTTTTGAGTAAAAATTAATTTGTATCAAAGTCATTAATTTTTAATTAACTGTCAGTTCAAATATGTTGATGGTAATTTAGGTTTGCCTAATAATATATTATAATTATCTTTTTGAGTCATTAAACTAGTGTAAAATTGAGTAGGGGATGCAAGGCCATACAAATAGTTGAAAGGGGCACCAGTCAAAAAAAAAGAAGGTTAAGAACCACTGATTTAGACTATCATAGTGACATGAAATACGACAGTAAAATTCATTGATATTGTGAATTTTACTATCAATCATGGCTTAATCCTAGCAATGGATATCAATGTCCATTCTGTTTTATGGTTTACTGAGAGCACAAATAGAGGTACAAGTCTAGAAGTTTTTAGCATCAAATTCCCTACACATACTAAATAAACTTATCCTGGATTTCTGAATGGAAATATGAGGAAGAAGAAAGTTTTTCTGATCATCGCATATTAAATTTCATCATTAGCAACAAAAATTAAACTCAGTTCATTCATGAGTCAAACCAATTCAGTAACTTTAAGTATATCACGAAGAAATCAACCAAGATACATTTGTAGAAGCATTTAAAGAAGAATTTCACTTCTTTTAAAGAAGAAGCATCACTTCACCAGCAAACGATAGCTTAACCTATACAAGAACTTAGCTACCTGGGCAACAGCACAAGCAGTTATGGACTTCCTTGTTTCATCATGTCTGAAAAAAATCCTACGACCAAACACTGAGAATATCCAATAAGCTAATATCAATGGTAAAAAATCAGTACCTTGGTGGAATGACAAACTAACACTTAAGAAAAACATGTGAATGCACTCAGACAACTCTATCGAGGAATCTACAACAATCACCACCCTGCCTGGTTTGCTAAGTGGTTAGCATATCTGTCTCCAACTAGCAGGTCATGGGTTCAAATCCCTCTGTGAGTATGGATGTTTCTGATTGTCTTTAGGTGGGAGATGAATTTCATCACCCACCTAAAAATCAAATCAATATTAAGATCACAAGGTCCTAGAGAAGATGAGATAACTAGTGACATACTCCTAAGAATGTTTCTCGAATGCCCCAAATTTATAACAACAATTTAGGACAAATGCCTCAAGAAAGGACAATTTTCCTTATGGAAAAGCTCTAAAATTATACGGATAATCATAGTGGGACATTAGTTAGTAAATACAGACCAATTAGTCTCATAAATGTTGCTGGTAAGGTACTAGAAAAACTGCTGATAAACCGAATAATGCACTTCGTCTATTCAAGAAACCTATTAAGCAACAATCAGTATACATTTAGACCTCAATCAAGGGTTCATGGACAATTCATTGCGGGGACAATTTGTCGCGAAGAAAATTCATCGCTGAAAAAATTTGCTGAAAATGTTATTGACACCGATATATAAAATTACATTGATACCGATATATAAAAAGTAAATGCAGTGCAAGATAAATTTCACAAAATATAATTTTGTGTGGAATGTATGGAAGCGAAATCTGGACAATAAAACAAAAAGACAAACAAAGATTAACAACAGCAGAAATGAAGTTTATGAGAAAAACTGCAAAGTATACCCTATTTGATCACAAAAGAAACGAAGATATTATGAAAGAATTAAACCAAGAACCAGTAATTGAAAAAATTAAAAAATATAAACATAAATGGATGGAACACGTTCAAAGAATGAAAACAGAAAGATTACCAAAACAAGCCTTAAAGTACAAGCCATTAGGAAAAAGAAAACCAGGACGTCCTCTTAAACGATTCAACGATGACTTCTAAGGCCGGAACAGGCCATACTAGGCCTAAATCCTTGATACGCATGATGATGATGATGATGATCTATGTATTAGTCTGCACGGTTAGCCTAGTGGCTGGTTGTTTCACAATCATATGCCCGGGAAAGGAGTGTCCTGGGTTCGATTCCCATCGCTGATGTGAGGAGTGTATGATCTTTCTCAGACATAGCCAAGTTAGCCAGTCTTGGGTGAGGAGTGCAATGTTTTTCTCCCCAGTTTATGTGGGGTTTTTTCCTCCCGCAAGCAAACAGCAAACCGGCCCTGAGAAGATAACGCTTCTACAGGCATAGGATACACTAGGTGGCATAGGGCCAACCACCTTAATTCTCGTATAACAGTTGCAGTTATAATTTTGTAAATATTAATATTCCATCAACAGAATCTGTAGTATCAAAGTAAGAAAGAATATTTATACCATTTTAAGACAAAACAGAAATTAGATAACTCGCCAATCAATAAAATATTACTTTCACTGTATAAGAATAAAAAATATGGAAATCTAAATAAATAATACATAGATCTATTCCTCTTTTACCTTTACGGTGTCAAGGGTTTCTATTCCTTATAACCTCGACCGTTATACGAGGGTAAGGTGGTTGGCCTATGCCTCCCAACGTTTTCAAGGCTGGTTTGCCCCTGCTTGAGGAAACAAACTGGGGAGAAAAACCCTGCAGTCCTCACATAAACTCCTCATGTCAGTGATGGAAATCGAACCCAGGACACTCCTGTCCCAGGCATATGGTTGTGAAGCAACCAGCCACTCGGCTAACCATGCGGACTAATACATAGATACATAATAAAATTATATTTTGTGAAATTTATTTTGCACTGCGTTTACTTTTCATATATCAGTATCAATGCAATATCATTTCAATTTTCTAGTGAATAACATTTTTAGCGATCAGTAGTTCGCATGATGATTTGTCCGTACACGTCAATCAGGAACAGTAGATGGAGGTAAAAGAGTTCAAAGAAGACATTCTGCTGATCTCACTTAATGTACAGGGAGCCTTTGATGTCCTGTGGTAGCCAGCAATAATTAGTCGAAGATTTCAAATGTACAAAAAGCCTACTCTATCTTACAAAAAAATTATTTCACATTATGTAGTCTAACAGAGAGAACAACAACCATGATGAAAACCATAGCTGTAATGAAAGAAGTCAAACAAAGCTGCATGCAAGGTTCTTGCTGTGGACCAGTTATCTAGGACATGCAGTACAACTCATTATTAACCCTTTAACTGCTGAGATACTAAATGACTAGTATGACCCTCCTTGCTGAGTTATTTTCACAATTATAAAATATTTTATAATTATGGACATGTAGTCTGTGAACTGTGGAGTAGTATGAGGGGATCCTTGGACCAATATTCTGCTATTGTTAGTTTTTTTACCCTAGCCATAAGCATTATGATTCCAAAAATATATATAATTCCTCTGGGGTAGTATTTTTCCATTTTTACAAACGAGATTGGGGTGCTTATGGTAGTTTCCGAGTCAAAAATACATAATATTTATTAGTTTCGTCAGCAATATGTTGCATTATATGAAGGAGGAAAAATAGTTTAAAAAAATCAAAAACAGTTGAACCATCATCTATAATTGCTGAAATACCTGAATTATCATTATTGAATTGTTGGACGAAAATTTGTATTGCGCCATTGAAACAATGAAGCATCAGTACGATTTCTTTTTCGCGGATGTGCTGGTGCTAGTGGTTCGTTATCTGAACTTTCACCATTTTCTAAAAAATAAATATCATTGTCAGTCACTCAAATCTGATAAATTGGAAGGTAAAGTTTCTAATACTTTCTACTAATTCCGCCTCAGTAAGAGAATGCTGCTGTCTGCTTGTCAAAGCCATTTTTACTAACCCTGAAATCACTGCATCACGTGATCGCCTGGCTCCTATTGTCAACGACGGCTCTGATAACATTGTGCATGGTCTCACAATTTTTTACGAAAATAGTGCCACAAAGCAGACAGAAGCTTGAAAATTAGTTCCTTCTAGTCCTAAGAGATGGCACTATAAGCCCGCTCAATTCAAATGCTTTCACAAACTAAATTAAATGAGTATTACACGTTGAAAGGTCAAGTCGAGTTAACTCAATTGTAGCAAGGTCGACATTTTTTCCGTGCTCGAGTTAACTCGACCGTAGCAGTTAAAGGGTTAATACTTTCTTTCACAACTGAAACCAGTCATAGCTTTTGCGGGTGATGTGATGATAATGATTCGGGGACATGCTGACTTACACTTAGAAGTAATAGCCAATGAAGAACTTTTTAAAATTGGACTGGGCTTGTGAAAAGAAAGTTATTTTTAACAGCACTAAGTCTAAAGTGCTCCATGTCTCACATAAACAATTAAAACAATCTATAACGACCGTCTTAAACATCTAAATTCTAGAGGTAGCCAATGAGTTTAAAATACCTAGGGGTAACAATTGACGACAAATTTAACTTCAACAAGCGTATTTTATATGTTGCTAGGGGGAAAAAACTTATAAATTGTAAACCTTCTAGCTAAGTCGGCAAGGATAAACTGGGGATTAGGCCAACGAGTGCTAAATATAATATATATTGGAGCTAAACTCTCATTGATATTGTGTGCTGCACCTGTTTGGAAAGATGCAATAAAATCTATGAAAAACCAACCAAAGTTAAACAGAGTTCAGTACCTTATAGCCATATGAATTATTAAAGGATACAGGACAATATCTTTCAAGGCAGCTTGCATTGTTGCTGGTCTAACACCGATCTGCCTGAAGATGCAAGAGTTCTGTCTTGTATGTGAAGCTACTTCTGGAAGATATAATAGTTTCAGTAAGGAAATACCGTGAGTAGACATATTACTTACTAATATAATAACGGAATTAACTCGCGTGAATTATTTTTTATCATAGAATTTTCGCTTCAGTATCATAGGTATCATCAGTAGGTAGATAGGCTAATTAAACAATAACTGCTATATTCACAAAGTGCCACCTATGTAGCTAAGGTTAAATTTCCTAAATTTATTTTTATTTATTTTTTTTAATATATATGTGTGTATACAAGTTGGGAAAGATTTGCTGATTTATAGAGTACTATCTCCCACAAGGGGGAAAGACGTAGACCATTGGATCTGGTTAGGTTAGGGGAGTGAAGTAACGTTTCACATACATTTTGGAAATTTATGGAGACAACTACCGTGTTTGAGTAAAACTTTAGTTTAATATAAACCAAAATCCACATTCGACGTTTCAACCTTTATATCAAGGTCATCTTCTAGAGCATATATACTATATACAATAACGTTTCACGTTTCTTTGTAAAGCCGTTCCATTAGGAACTGACTTTTGTCTTCTTCCACTGAACTCTATGTTGATGGCATGCTCTGCAAGTCCAGACTGTTAAGGTTCAAGAGCATTAAGCCTTGTTCTTTGACTACTGGTAGGATCTGAAGCCTATAAGTCGAATAGGTGTGGAGTATCCGTGACATTTTTCTCTCGTATTCTCTTTGGTCTTGAATGACTACAGCCTTCCCTTTTCAGCTTTCATAATAATTAGGTTCTTGTTATTTTTTAGTGATTTCAGTGCTTTTTGTTCAGTGTACAATAGGTTCGCTAAAAATAACAAGAACCTAATTATTACGAAAGCTGACAAAGGGAAAGCTGTAGTCATTCAAGACAGTAGAGAATACGAGAGAAAAATGTCACTGTTACTCCATGGCTATTTGACTTATAGGCCCCTCACTTCAGATCCTACCGGTAGTCAAATAAAAAGACTTAATGATCTCATAGAAAAAATATCGATATGGGATGGAGAAAAAAAAGAAACCACTAAAGACCTCCTTCGGGCACCCACCGAGATTATATGGTCTTATAAAATTACATAATCCAGGAATTCCATTAAGACCTGTTGTAGACTGTATAGGTTGTCCCACTTGCAAAATATCAAAATTTCTGTCAAATTTACTCACTAAATTTGAATACGTAGTATTCAAATTTAGTGAGTAAATTTTAAATACGTAGCAGTTCTTCAACTTTTAAAAATTCTTCAATTTTTAAAAAATTGAAGAATTTTTTAAAAAGTTTCACTAAAAAGTTCTTCAATTTTTAAAAAAGTTTAAATACGTAGCAGTTCTTCAACTAGAAGAACTGCTACGTATTTAAACAATTCGGTGGATTTCAGAAATAAAATTTCCGATCTGCATCTAGACGATTCGGAGTTTATGATTAGTCTAGATGTTGTTTCGCTATTTACAAATGTTCCGTTGGCAGACAGCATTGAATTACTACACCAAGAATTTCCTCCAGACATAGTCAAATTATTTGAATTTCTAGTAAAGTCCGGTTATTTTTCCTTCAAATACCAGTTATACCAACAAATCGAAGGAACAGCAATAGGTAATCCAATATCTCCTGCTATTGCTAACTACTTCATGGAGCACTTCGAACAATGTATATTCGACAACATTACACCCAGACCTAACCTGTGGTTCAGATATGTGGATGACATTTTTGCCATATGGAAGGGCACTTCGGAAGAATTACGTTTCTCTCAAAAATAAATGCACTTCATCCAAGGATCTAGTTCTCCCTAGAAGTAGAAGTAAATAAGCAGTTAGCCTTTCTAGACCTCTTAATTCTTTGCCAACCAGATGGTAACTTACAATTCACACTCTATAGGAAGGAGACTCATACAGGCCAGTACATCCATGCTGAATCACATCACCATCCCAGTCAAAAGGCAGGTACCATAAAAACATTAGTTCATAGAGCCCACTCCTTTTGTTCTTCAGAAGAACTATTACAAAAAGAATTACAATATATTAATTCCTTCTTCATATCCAATGGTTATAAGAATTCCTTCATAAAAAGCTTTAAGTAGTCATGCTCCAGCATTCTCGTCAAATACAGAAGAACCTACACGTATACCTATCCCCTATGTACAAGGCATTAGCGAACGCGTAGCTAAAGTGTTAAGACAACTAAATATTTGTGTGGCGTTTCGACCCGTCAGAAAAATCTCCACAATCCTCATGTCTCCAAAGGACAAGCTCCCACATCTCAGCTATCCAGGTGTCTATCAGATTCCCTGCTCTTGTGGGTTATCATATTTCGGACAAACAGGAAGATCTGCTCTGATCCGGTTAGAAGAACACAAGTCGTATATCCAGTACCTTGAACCTGAACAGTCTGGACTTGCAGAGCATGCCATCAACACCAGAGTTCATTGGAAGAAGACAAAAGTCGGTTCCTAATGGAACGGCTTTACAAAGAAACGTGAAACGTTACTTCACTCCCCTAACCTAAACAGATCCGTTGGTCTACGTCTTTCCCCCCTTGTGAGAGATAGTACTCTATAAATCAGGAAATCTTTCCTAACTTGTAATTGTACACACATATATATTTAAAAAAAAAAAAAATGTATATATATATATATATATATATATATATATACAATCTATTAAAAATATATACTCTATTAAAAAAATTATTTTTTTAAAATATAAATTTAGGAAATTTAGCCTTAGTTACTTAGTTACTACTTCCCTCCCTGACATGTCTTCAAATAAATCTTCAATGCTCTATCGAAATGAAAACTTCCTTTGTTCAATTTAAAAAAGTTGGTTTTTATTGTACGTAAATAATTAAATAAATTATCAACAGTTGACTGCAAATAAAAGTGATCCTTGGATTGTCAAGTAGCTCGACTGTCATTTCCAGCACAATGAGTGACTTTCTTGCAACATTCACTTTAGTGTTGTTGGACAACTGAACCACTAATTCAAAAAAATGCTGAATTAAATATTTTTTATGTGAATCTCCCAATGCATAATGCACTGGACTTCAGCTAGTATTATTCCCATGAATTCAATCAATGAGTACTTATGAACCTGCCACCTTTCATAAAGGTTTCTTCTTCACTTTGGGACTAATTGAGACATGTTCACTGTTGCACAACAAAGATATGGTTTCTGTAGAAGTGCAGTGCCATACAAGACGAACCTCACTTTCAAGCAAAGCTTTGTTTTGTTTTGATTGCAATGCATTTGAAGCAGAGCTGCCTTTCAAATGCATTGCAATTCCCTTTGAGCACATTTGAGAATTGTGGTTGCTAAATAATGTTATTTAGAAGTACAGTGGTAGTGGTATAATTATTGTGGGTGAGTTGCACATCATGCATCCTTGCCGTTACAATTTTCTGCAGGTCACTCTGTCAGAATGTGCCTAGATGGAGTTTAATTAAAAACAGTAAGAAATATAATAATATTTCTTATGGAAAGGAAAAATATATAAACAGCTGGATTGGACACTATGAATTCTCCCTTCCCCTCTCTCTCTCCTCACTAGCCAATTTCTGCATGGAACATTTTGAAAACCAACCATTCAACTCAGCTACACTCAAACCAATGGTCTGGTTGCACTATGTTGATGTGTTTGCCATTTGGCACGCGCACACACACACACACATACACAATCACAATGAAACTATTCCAATCCTATATATTAAGGGCACATCAGAAAAGATAGCTGAAATTCTATCCAAATATGATCTCATTGCCACTTTTAAACCATCATGCATCTTGCTACTTTCATTCTCTTGCACATCTTGGAGTATATAAAGTTCCTTGTGCCTGCAGTTTGGCCTACTTTGGACAGACTGGCAGATCAGTTAACATCTGCCTTGAAGATGGGTGAATGCTGGTCTTGAAATTCACGCTTGCTCTTATTATCATTCAGGGAGTGAGAGGTGTGATTGAAGTCTGATTAGTGGAATAATGAATTACTGACCATTTAAAACTATATATTTAGAAATTTATGTACATTTAATCATACAAATACAACATTTATTTTACAAATGATATTCTATCTTTTTCAATTTAGCTACTTGAATACAAATTCAACCCTACAGTTCTTCTTTATGAACTGGTCAATAACATCGTCATAAAAAGTTGGTTGTAACTTAATTTTCCCAAGCAACATGCGCACTTGTAAAGGCTGGCTGAAGCTCACTGGCTAGAGCTACTTTGACTGCGTATGGCCTGTGTTTAAGATGACGTGAAGGGAGCGTAAATGACTATGCACGCATGAAATCACAGCGCTGCAGCGAGGACCTGGAAGCTCCCACAACTGAGCAAGCCAAGGTAGCTTTGACTAGACGAGCAAGCATCGGCCTTCGGTACACAACACAAAGCTCAGTTATTGCCGCGCAAGCTTAAGACGTCTTCTGTCTACAAAAATAAAAGCCTAAATGGAATGCTTATAAATACATGCATTTATTAACAAATAAATATTACTTCTTTCTCAAGTGATGAGCTTGCGCAGCAAACATGGAGAATTTGTCCCTGCTTGAAGAACAAAAATTATATCTACAGTCATCTTTATGGAAAGTCAGGACTAGCATGACGTGCATGCATGCTCTGGATACTCCTTCACATAGGATAAATGGAAGAAGACATTAGTTTCACATAGAAGTCACTGTAGGTTCGAAAGACTTTTTAGAATCTACATCTGCTATGAAGCACTCCCTCAACAAGAATGTGGTTGCATTAATTTGTCAAAGATCTGGGAGAGCCTGACTTCTCCAAATTAACTTTATGGTGGTGAACTGGTCCATAGAGGGCACCTAGTTAGTTAGAACGCCTGCATAGTTCTGTGTCAGTTACAAATTGAATTGTTTCTAATGTTTTAATGGGTGCTTTTGTGTTTGTCATTGTTATAATTTGTGCTCTGATGATGGGTAGAAACCTGCAAAATATTAGTAAGCTCAATAAATTCATTTATTTTTTCTGTCTCTTGATGTTTATACTGTGAAGCACTAATATGAATAATCATCAATAATTGATACACTTATAGCGTGTACTAAATGATCATTGCTTACACTATTTGGGAAATAAAAAGGCATTAGAAGTTTTATTTTATTTGTAATAAATGAAGCATTATAAATAAAATTTATATTGTACCATCATGGTTCCAGGAGTCCAAGCACTCATCAAGAAAAGGCTCTTTTGAGTCACTCATGCCTAAATAACTTTATCATATCTTCCTTTGAATACATTAACCAAGTATGCCTTACATCATTTAATGGTACTCCATTCCACATTCACTACATGCCATGAGAACCTTGAACTTCACATGCCTCCTTCTCTCATCCTCATTCAGCTTCCTGGGATAACCAGAGTTCTACCGTGTACCTTATGCTGCAGAACCACTTGTATATGTTCACTTTACATGATCACATGATCACTTTACTTCTTGTGTACTTTTTATCTCATCTATTCCTCGAATTCTGAGGATCACATTTCTTTCTACAATATGTTTCATAAATCCAAATGTGGTCTTATCAAAGCTTTGTAAAGTGGGAGAATAACTTTTTTTTTAAACAGATTAATGTTATCTTCAACATTGCAGTTATCCTAAGTGATGCCTTAAACATTATAGCAATATGACTCTAAACTCTAATTCTCTGTCCACATTCCAATCTTGAGACTCATTAACTAATTCCAGCAAATTCCCATATACTCTGCTTGCAATATTCTCAGTCCAAAATGCATAACCTTCCCCTTATGATAAAGAGGATAATGTCAGTTATTTACTGATAATGCTAAGTTGGAGTGAGTAATAAAAGACATCGACAGGATTTCTTTAGTCTGTTCAAGTCATCTGAAAGAAATCCTGTATTGGATGTCCTTTATTATTCACCCCAACTTAGCATTATCAGTACATAACTTATATTACCCCTTTATCATTTCCAGTATCCTTAATATACAAGCTAAACAACTATGGCCCTAGTACAGTACACCATTGGTGTTACTCTCCTTCTCTTAGACTCAGCACCACCACCATACATCAGTATGATTTGCATGAAATCCATAATTTTCAAATTATATCTATTCTATATGTTTCATCAGATAGTGTATACATATACACTATCTGATGAAAAATATTCAGATGCCTGCTCATCCCAACTCTCACTTTAATATGAAAGGCATTAACATGGAGTTGGTCCACCTTTTGCTGCAGTAAGTTTTGATGAAGCAATTTCCTTCCATTCTTCCAACAGAGCATTAGTGAGGTTGATTATTGATGTCGGGTGATTCAGCTAGCTTGTGATCAGCATTCCAGTTCATTCCACATGTGCTTTTTATGTTGAGCCCACATACAAGAGATTAGTTAATCAACCTCTAGTATGTTAGTACTATGTATGGGTAGTGGATTGAGAAAGGAGAAACTTGTTTACATTTGATTTAAAAGCCTGTATATTATATTCCTTGGGAAACACATAAGTGGAAGACTGTTCTACAATACAGCAGTAGCAGTGATGGAGGAGGAAAAGAAACTTGTTCTGGTGTTTGATGAATTGAGATCAGGGCTTTGTGGAGGACACTCATGTTCTTCGGTGCCCATCTCATGAAACCATTCCTGCATAGACCTTGCTTCGTGGATGTGAAAATTATTGTATTTATACAGGAAAGGCCTTTATCAAACTGTTGCCATAAAATTGGAAACACAGAATTGTCTAGAATGTCATTATAGGCTGCAACATTAAAATTCCTTCTTCCCCAAAAAACTGCCCAGAATCCCTCCCCCATTAAACTTCACAGTTGGCACAACATATTCAGCCAGGAACAAACCCAGACTCATCTGCCAGACTGCCAGCAGGTAAAGCATAATTCTTCACCCCAAAGTCCAATGGCAGTGAACTTTACTACACTCCACCTGCTTTGCATTGCTCTTCTAATGTTAGGCTTTTGTGTGTAGCTGTGAAAATCCATGTTCTTCAGCTCTTGATGAACAGCTGGATGGCTTGCAGAGAACATTTTGGAACTCAGTGGCAAGTATTTCAACTGAGGGCAGGAGATTTTTTTCATGCCACGTGCTTTGCCATTCAGCAGTCTCACTCTGGTTTTAAATGGTCTAACAGGTCATGATTGTGTTGTTGTTGTTTCTCCTAGGCATTTCAATTTCATAATAACATCACTTACAGTTGATTGGGGCAGCTGCAGCAGGACAGAAATTTTCCAAACTGTTGTTGCAAAGGTGGCATCGTGTGGTAGCGAAAGTAACTGAGCTTTTCGGTATTGCCCATTTTACTGTTAATATTTGTCTAAAGATTGTAAGACTGTGTGCTTCTGCTTATACCAGTGGTGTGATTGGAATAATTGTTATTAGAATTTGTATAAATTTATGAACTTGTCATCATTGTCATCTTCCTTATACCCTCTTTTACCTTGCGGTGTGGAGGGTCCATTGATCATCGGACCTCACTCCGTTTACAGGATAAGGTGGTCAACCTTATGCCCCAGTGTATCCTATGGCCTGTAGTGTTGAGTTCTCAAGCCAGTTTGCCTGCATTGCGGGATGAAAAACCCCAGAATAAACTGGGGAAAAAACCCTGCTGTCCACGCCCAAGACTGGCTAACTTGGCTATGGCTGAGGAAGATCCTTCAGCTCCTCACGTCACCGACGGGAATCGAACCTAGGACACTCCTTCCCCAGGCATATGGTTGCGAAGCGCATAGCCACTAGGCTAACCGCGCTCTGGAAGAAGTTATCTTGGTATATATATGTAACTAAAATATCTTAATTTTTGTATTAACCTAAGGTAGAATATTATCTAGTTACAATATTAGCATTTTCAGTCTTCTCCAGTCACCATGAGGGGAAGTATACTCAAGTTGTAGTGGATTTCACTATTTAAACCTCTTTTTAGCCCCTTCCCTTTTTTTTATTAGACTGGAGTAAACAGGAGTTTGATAAATCAGAATTTGATAAATACAATATGCTGAAAGGATTACATTATTATTATTGTTTTAAAATTGTAAACATCAATGATTTAATTAAACTTAGTATTTTTCACTTTGTTTATTGTATGTTTTAATTTACAGGAAAGTGAACTGGCTATTTTACGTTCTGCAGTTTTAGCATCTCAGAAACCAGTAAGTCTTTCAAGTTTTTATTTGGGTTAAATGAATGTTTTGAAAATTTTTATGTGCTAATTTAATCCTCAGTGAATTTATTGGAAAAGGGACCTGAATTCAAATCCTGTGAGAAGAAGAAGGAGGAAATTTTTTCAACCTTTTAGAAGCTAGTTAGATGAGGATAAGTGGTCTATTTTTGTCCTTCCTCTGCTCAGTTAAAAAAAAAAAAAAAAAGCAATTGAAAGAGGGAGTGATTAAAATTATAAAGGGGTCCTTTGCTTGATATGCATGTCTATCCATCAGAAGTGCTTAATTATCCATTATGCCTGCTTGTTCGACAATACATCAAATGTAAGTGGAGATTTCTGTGGTTTAGAAGTTCATAAGGCATATTCTAGTAATTGGACCACATTTTTTATTAAGCTAAAAGCACAATAAAGAAATAAAACACGACAAGTTTCATAAGTCATTTGACTTACATCTACAGGGGTAAAAGGTAACTGAAAGTTCAATAAGAAATTTCTCTTTTTAGTTGTTTTAACTTTCAGTTACCTTTTACCCCTGAAGATGTAAGTCAGACGACTTACGAAACTTGTCGGGTTTTATTTCTTTATTGTGCTTTTAGCTTAATAAAAAAAAAAAACGTGGTCCAATTACCAGAATATGCCTTATGAAATACATCAGATGTTGCATGCTAGACAATTGGTATTTTTTTCTGACAACTACCATCTCTATGGTCCATTAAAGGATGTAAATTTTTAATCTTCATCATCATCAAATTCCTGACATGCACCCTCAAGGGGTATACAGGATTATGATAGTACTACGTGAAAAATTTACATCATTACTAACTTTTTATCTACAATTTTCCTCCAAATCAGTCTGTTACTTGTCAAGACTCCAACACTATTAGATGTTATTTTTCTATTGTCTAAGGCACTTTGTACCGTATCAATCCACCTATATCTTGGTCTTCCTCTAGGTCGTTTTCCTGCCAACCTGGCAGAGAATACTTGTTTTGCTAATCTTTCCTCATCCATTAAGTGGCCATACCACCTGAGATTAGCTCTGCTAATGCATTCCTGGATGCTGAATGTCAAGTTCTTTCCTAATATCCTCGTTTTTAATATGATATTGCCATTGATGCCATCTGTTCATGCCTCTAGTCTTTCTCAGGACTCATATCTGTGGTCTGTAGTCTTTGGTTATGTGTTTTACTTCTGACCCAGCTCTCAGACCTATAAGTTAAAACTGGTTTGAACACTGTCTTGTATACAGCTAATTTAGTGTTCCAACTAATTCCTCCCTTATTCCATATGAATTTATTCAGTTGACTTACTACCATACCAGCTTTTGTTGATACTGTTGTCTATTTCCATATTTAATTTACCATCTTCACTAAAAATCTTGTCTAAGTAGCTGAAATGTTTTGGTTGTTCCACAGGTTCCCCATTCAAAGCACAATTGACATTTTCAACGATTCTACCTATTTTCATTGTCTTTGTCTTTTTATTGCTGACCTTCATACCATATCTATTACAACAGTTATTCAATTTAGTCAGGGAATCTTGCAAGCTTGTAGCGGATTTATTTAGAAGTATAACATCGTCCGCATAAAGCAAGGAGCTGACATCTCCAATTCTGATATCATGTTTAATACCACTTTCCTTCATAATGTGATCCATATAGATAATGAATGACAGGGGGAATAATGTACATCCTTGTCTCACACCAGATTTAACATTAAACCATCTTCCTGTACTTCCTTCAATTCTAACTGCTGACTTGCAACTCAAATAACTAAGTATTGCTTGATATAATGCCCCGTTGACACCATATAACTGTAGCGTATTGAATAGCTTCTCTCTTGGCACCTTGTCGTATGCCTTTTCCAGATCGACAAAACTTAAATACAGATCTTTGTTATATTCCCATGCTTCCTCAACTATTTGTCGTAAAGTGAAGATCTGATCCTGACAGCCTCTATTTGGCTTGAATCCAACTTGTTCTTCACCAAGCTTTTCATCCACAATTCTTCTCAACCGTTTCTCAAGTATACTGGCATAAATCTTGCCCAGAACACTCAGTAGGGAAATACTTCTGTAATTCTCACATTCAGTTTTATTTCCTTTTTTATATATGGGTACTATTAGAGCTCTACTCCAATCATCAGGAATTCGTCCCTCTGTCCTGGCCTTCTGAACTATGCAGTGCAACCACTGTAAGTAGTGTTGCCAAATGAAAATTACTAAAAACAGCTAAATCTTAAGAGCTAAAAAGGAGTTAAAAATAAAAATTTGAAGCTAAAATTTTAAAAGTAGTAGCTGATTCTTTTAAATTACTTACTTTATTCAAGTTGAAAGTGATACTTGCATATATCTATAAGGCTAAACACATCTTCCATGTGGTCTTCTGCACTTAATTTACCCACCTTTTCACTTAGATTTTCAGCTTTATTATATGTGGCCATCATTCCAACATTGTAGATGCTGGTAAATGATAGTCTGTACAGCACTTGTTGTTATGCCTGAGGCCCATACTTGACTGACAAAATAGCTGTCAGCATTGGCAATTCAATCTTGTTTCTTAATTTAGTTTTAACTACATTCATGGAACTAAAAATTGGTTCAATTTCCGCATTAAAATTTGGCAGTATTAATAAATTTATTGCACACTGAGCAATTTCTTTAAATGGATTCATTCCAGATGCATCTTTATATTCTCTTACTTCAGTCCAGAATAGCTCAGTGTCCGTTTATTTAAGTGGATGGTGTTGTACTGGTATTCAGCAGCAGAAACATCTTTTTTTTTTGTTTTCAGCATTATTTCTAAAATGGGAGTGACAGGTTCTTTTATATGTTTTAGGTTATTGTCAACAGAAAAAGAGGACATCATTCTTAAAATATTTAAGTTTTCAGGCAACCTTTGCTTAAGCTGTTTGAAGAGACCAAGAAGAAACTGCCTTGCTCTACTTCTAAGATTTCGCTCATCATTTTGCATTATTTTCTTTTGTATCATCAACTGTGAAATTTTTCTTTCAAATCTGTAACCAAGATTTGGATTGGGATCCAAATAGCCATCAGTCTCTGACTCTAGAGGGTCGACTGTGGATGATGGTAGCACTAACATATTAGCAATAGAGCAAATCAAACGAGAAGGACCTTCAAATAATCTCATCTTATCCGCACTGTTAGATTAGAAAATTTTGTTAACTTGCTGAACTTGAACTAGAACAGGATGCAAAAATAAAAGGTACAACAAATTCCTTTCATCTTTGTACATCTCCCACAAAATTTGAGCTTTGTAACATTTCTCAGTCACACTCACGACTTCGAAGTGAGTTTTTAATTCCAACTACTGGCTGAGAATTCTGTCTACTGCAGGTTCAATGGAGAGCCACCTTGTTGCACAATTGCTTACAATTTTCAGAGTTTGATACAGCTCTTTGTATGCTGCTTGTCTTGAAGAAGAATGTGAAAACCACTTATATGTTTCGGCAACTAAAAATTCTAATTTTCTTGGGAGAGATTCTGCACAAGTGTGAGACATTGCCAGTTGTAATGAAAGGCATACACATCTAATTAAAATTAAGGAGGGAATATATGCCTTCAGTTGTTTATAAACGCCATTATTGACACCAACCATAACACTGACATTGTCTGTACCAGTTGCAATGAGATTTTTAATGTCCAGTTTCTTGGTCAAGAGCTCTTTTTTCAGTGCATCACACTTTTCTAGAACTACCATGCTCAAAAATGTATGCATAATTTTATTGAATTTCTTGCTATAATAAATGACAGCCATTCCTAAAATCTTATTCACCGTGATATCATTCAATATGTCTATTAGCAAGCTGAAATTTTCATCTCCAGTGTCCGCAATTAGATCTTCAAAATGCTCACTTAGAATATTCTTTACAATTGCAGAGCACTTAGTTCGGTGAATTTTTACCTTTGGCATAATTTGACTGTCTGGGATGATATTTTTGCAAAGATCTACTAGATCAGGGGTTGGCCAACTTTTGAGACGAAAGAGCCAAACCTGTCCCTCACAACAATTCAAATATTTGAGAGCCATAAATATATTTTTACAAATAAGTAATATTATAGTAAATTTATAGCAATATATAACAAGTTATAATATTAATTATATCTTTATTAAATGAAGAAAGAAAATCACACAACAAATTGCTCTCATTGGTTTTAATCAGCGCGAGCAATGAGCTTGCATTTTCTTAGAAAGTTTCTGTACGTCCGGTTTGTAACTAGTTGTTTTTAATTTAAGGCACGATTCCAAGTTGGCATCAGTAATTTGGTTCCTCAATTTAATTTAATGAAATTCATGTTAGAAAACGATTGCTCATATAAATATGTAGACCCGAAGATACTGAGAACACCAAATGCAAATTTTTTCAACTCATGATACGAGTTCGGAAGACTATTCCAAGTATTGAAAATCATTGCCTTCTGTAGTTCTTTTATAGCAGTCTGCTTGCGCTGTGAAATCCGTTTGCATTTTTCTTTTTCCAGTTCTTCTATTTCAGTAACAAGACGTACAAATATTGAGCTCCATAAGACTTTGCTTGTGACGTTCAGCAATTGTATTTCAAAATTAGCTATGTCAATATCAAATGGAGAAAAATTTAATTCCTTCACATTGGCATTGAGAGGATTTGTAATAAAAGCTAGAGTCACTTTATTATTTCTTAATTCTTCCTGAAACCTTTGAAGAAAAGATTTTTTCATGTTTAAAACTGCTGTCTTGAAATAATCTTTGTTAATGAGGGCATTGTTTTCTTGGCGATATTGAGACAAGTTTGGGAAATGAACTAAAGTTCTCCTGTCTAAATCTTCAGCGAACAGAATCAATTTCTTTTCAAACAAAATAACTTCCTCTAGCATTGAAAAAGCAGTATTTCCATTGCCTTGTAATTTACGATTGAGCTGATTCAGTTGTGATATAACATCCACCATAAAGTACAATTTTTGCAACCACTGATCTTCTGTTAATTCTGGATATCGAACATTCTTGTTGCTGAGGAATAGTTTGATTTCATTTATGCAAGATGCAAAACGCTTTAACATGTCGCCTCTGGAAATCCATCGAACCCTGTTGTACTGGAGAAGATCTGAATACTAGCTCTTCATTTCACTTAGCAACTCTTTAAATTGTTGATGGTTAAGTCCCCTTGCTAGATTGGTGTTGGTAATCTTAATTACCAATTTCTTCTGTAAATGTTTGTGCACAAAGTGCTTCCTGGTGGAGTATACAATGGAAAGTAATCACTTCATGATTAATTTTTCCTTTTAAATTTGAAACAAAACCCTTTTTTGCTCCCGTCATACTTTTTGCACCATCGGTTGCAATTGAGTGGGATATGATTTTTTTCCATGCATTCAAGGATGGCATTTGCTATGTCCTCTCCACGCGTTTGGCCCTTGAGTGGCAATAATCCCAGAAGTTCTTCTCTCGGATCCTCAGGTGATACATACTGCACAAAAAGGGAGACTTGGGCTGTGTCTTTGATGTTGCAAGACTCATCTACTGCAATTGATAAAGCTAAAGCTAATTTAACGTCTTCGACTTGTTGGTTGGTCACATTTGAGGACATTGTGACTGTCCTATCTGCTACTGTTTTGGCAGATAACGATATGCTTTTAATTTTATTTAAAATCTCTGCTTTGTTTTTGAAATCCCGAAAAAGTTCTTCAGATGCATTAACAAAACAACATTTTATGTATTCACCGTCTGTGAATGGTTTTCCTCTCTTAGCAATCTCCTGACTCACTATGAAGCTTGCAATATTAACATCATTGGCGTCTAGACTCTCTCCAATAATTAAATAGAGAACTTGATTTTTCAACATTTTTCTGAAGTTCTTCAACTGCTCTCTTTCTCGAGTCACTGACAGGATATTTTCTGCAAATGTGGCATGTTTTGTCGTGAAGTATCTTTCCAAATTTGACTTTTTGTTGTGCGCCAGTTTTTCTTGGCAAATAAGACAGGCTGGAAGGCCATCTGAGTTCGAGATGAACGCAAAAGATTCAGTCCATTCAGTTTTAAAGCCACGATGCTCATCTGTTGTTTTCTTAGTTTTTTTCTTCGTGGCTATGTTGAAAAGCTCCCTAAACAATATATTTTATTTAATACGTATATAAATACATTATATAAAAAGAACTAAATGATTATTCAAAATAATAAATGACAATAATTCGAAAATATAATAAAAATAAATCTCACCAGTAACATGTTTTATTGTAACAGTTGCACATGAAATAAAACACGGCATGGTAAATCGCGACCGTAATAAATATAATAAAACCAATATTATATATATATATACAGCAATCCCTCGATTAGTGCGCCTAATGCATTCTTTAAAACAGGCGCATTAATCGAAAACACACCAATCGAGTATAATAACCTATGGAAAAAAGTATAATTCGTTCCTCAAATTTCTTTTTTTACCCTTGATTTTTTTTTATAAAAGAATTAGGGTATGTCTGAGGGCCTAGTTAAAGGAAAACTATGAAGCTGGAAGACAGTAAAACATATTCAAAATATAAATTTATTATTCTGGCTGGCATTCTGTTTCTTTTTTTTTTCAAACAACTGCCTCTTCTGCAAATTTTCCTGCTTCACTTTTCACAAGGGCCAGTCTCTAAGCATTGCTACTTAAAAGTTTCAGTTGCACGAAAATATTTTAAATTTGTTTCTGTGAAATCTCTTTGGGCTTGTCAGTGATTAAATTTTCATCATATTCTTCAGGATCTTCCCGCTGTGCATCTAAATTTAGCAGATCAGAATCACTCAGTTTCTCAGAATGAGATTTAATTAACTTAGATTCATTTGAAAATCCTCTAAAATCATTTGTACAATGCGGAAGAATGTGCTTCCAAATGGATTGCATATTGCTAGCAGCAATATCATTCGACTTAGCAACTTTATAACCAGGCTAAGATTTCTCTGATTTGGCCAGAAAAGTCTTGGAAGGCATTGGCTTCCAAAAAAGAAGGCCAGTTTCATCGACATTAAATATTTGTTGGTCACAATAGCCGCCTTCTTATACAGTTTTCTTCAAATCTCTGGATAATTTGCGACCACCTCCTTATCGGAACTTGCAGCTTCGCCTGTGATTAGAACATTATGTAGGCTATTTCACCACTCTGCACTAACATAGAATTCTTCTTTTCCATCATTGATAGCCCTTTCTTTCGAGGTTTCAAAGAGACTTAATGCTTTTGATTTAATAAAGACTAAAGTCAGTTCTTAGCAGGATCTGTTTTTGGTTACAATCTTCGATCTATGTAGAAAGAAGTCTCTCTAATTCAATCATTATGATACTTTGATTTCGAGTGCATGCACGGCGAATTTGAAGCAGCCTTACTTTTCTCTTTGTATTCAGCAGCTTTGTTTAAAATTGCTCTTATAGTTGATTCACCAGTTTTTGTGTTCTTGTCTTATCTTTGCTCTGGACTTGTTCACTTTCTTTATTATTTCTAGTTTTTCTTCCAGTGAGATCACTTTCACTTTTTAGCTTACTAATTCTTTTACTCATGATGAAAGGTTGGGAAAATACTTTAAAATAATAATAAAAAAAATGTAAAGAAAATAATTGCAAAGGAGGTACGAGATATGATTGGGAAAATGCTATGTAATTAGCTGACGACATAAATTTTGATGGTAAAAATTTGGAACATAGAGTACATGGTAGTATGCCATTAAAAATAACTTTGTAAAATGTTTTAAATCAGTAACTAAATTATTTCATTCTGGTGAGTGATTTTTTAAAATAGTCAGCCATAAAATATGTATAGATAGAAAATTTTTAAAATCTGTAACATTTATTTTTAAGATGTATATAGGTGCACTAATCGAATTATAGAGGCATATTAATCGAATTTTGGTATCGAAATTCACTAATCGGTGGCGCATTAATCAAGGGATTACTGTATATATATATATATATATATATATATATATATATATATCAGTGGCGTCACGTGCTCATTTCGGTTGGGTGTGCTGTCATGTGGATTATGCAGCCCACGCTACAAATTTCACGTTAATTTGACCGTATGCATGGGCATGCATGTGCTGAAAATTTTCCACGCCGGGGAGCTTGGGGAAGCTCTGTTTTAGGATTTGTTAGAAAACAAGAATGAAGGAGAATGCTATATTTGATTGGTATATTTGAAATACTGAAAGATGAAAATATGTGAACCATCATTTATAATACATGTAAGAATAGGAAAAAATAAGTGTGAGTAGAAACACTTTCATTAATGGTAAAGGATAATTAATAATTATCATTTGTGATATGCATGTCCTATAATTTGCTGGGTAGAGCAAATAGCACGATCCTATAAATTCTAAACATGAATAAGTGAATTTATGACGGCATAATTAAAAAAAAAAAACTTATGAAGAGAGAGAGAGGGTATTGCAGGAATAAATACGGTTTGATGGAGCAGCAAATCATCTTGTAAAATTTGTTGCACATGTTATGTATATTTCGCTGTGTTTTCCAAGAAATTTCTTTTGTTTACTGAGGCTCAGTATACATAGCATCCGATCATTATCCGGAATTATTAATTAATACAAAATAATTGCAGAATTTTATTGAGACCAGTTTAAACATTAACATAGAATTTCATAAAAATGAACTCATAATTTGACATACACATTGTCGTATACAAATCAATATCAACCTATTATCAATTTATTAATGAGATTTTTGCTGTTGTACATTAGATCCCAAATACATCACTTTTAGTAATACATACGCGGAATGAGATTCATCAGTCATTCTACTTCTTAAACTGTCTTTTATAAAATTCATTTCGGAAAATAATGACTCAAAAGCATATGTAAAGGAGAAAATTAATTATGGCATAATCATAAAGAGTATTAATACACTTATGTATGTGCATACAGCATGTTGACAAATATAAAAATATGCATTTAAATTAGTTATCAATCACAGGACTAATGCTGCAATATTGTAGTTTTCTCAGGCCAACATCATTAAATTAACTCGTGGTAAGTTTCATTGACATATCCCATTCTGATCGCCAAAAATTTATAATATTATTCAGTATAAAATTATTAATTATTGTATTATTAAATTGGTTTTAATGATGTTGGCTTGAAAGAAAAAAAAAATGATAGTGAGAAAAATATTTATGCATTGTAATTCATAGGAGCAGGAGAAGCAGCAGAAGGATTTCGACTTGTCGGCGAATGCTTACCGTTGAATATAACTTGCCCTCGCGTATAACTGGCACCCCTGATTTCACTTTACGAAAAAAGATGTTAAAAGGTTTTGCATATATACCTCCCACACAAACAACAACAAGCCCTCCCCCAACAGTCATTATATACTGTAGATGCAAGAAAAAAAAATAGTTTTATTGTATCCCTGAATAAGGTACAGAGGCTTTTGCAGTCTGTGTAATATATTTCTCAACAAATAGTGCAATTAGAGACAGCTGGAATAAAAACGGCACTAACTAATGAATCATATGTATCCCTCTCACAGAAACTACCTTGTATAGGCAAGCAAAACCATATGTTGCACTGGAAACACAGTATCTAACTAAAATTATTGTCCAATTTTTCAATTACATGAAATAAGTTTTTGTTTGACTGCATTTGAAATTCTCGATGTCATTATGACAGATCACAAAAGCTAACTTCAAATAAAATTCTACCACGAATTGAAACATGCCATATAATGCTTGTGCGAGTTCCCTTTCCAGCTCAAACGCAAACAAGGCAATAAAAATCAACCAAGGGTTGAAACTTTGTATGAGTTGAACCCGCCGGTAATGAGAAGTTCTGTCAGAACGATAAACGACACCCCGTCATGAATGTCTTAAAACTAAGAAATATATAGTGAATGTTGTTATGACAGTTGCAGATGTTATGGAATTCGGTTGAAGAGAATTAGCATTTCAACTCAAAAATTGTCAGTTCCATTTGTCTTTGGGTCGCGTGATCTTTTGTTAATACCGCACCAATCAAATTCATATCTTCATAGGTAAAACAAAATTTAACTTGTACATATTGTAACAATTAAAAAAAAAAGTGGAATAATTTATAAGCATATAAAAGGATGTCATACGTGCATCGTTGACGTGCCAGCAAAATTCTTGGGCGTGCCACCAGTTTGCCACCACTGCCCTATGGCAGTGTTTCTCAACCTATAGTCAGCAGCCCACAGGTGGTTCACAGGCAGACATAAATTAACCAAATAAATCTATATATTTTAATTATCCAAACAAAACAAATTAAAATTGAATAAGTAAGTAAAAATTATTGAAATAAAATGGATACTTAAAAAAATAAAAATAACGGCAGAATGTTCATGGAATGAACATTCTGCCATTATTTTAATTTGTAGTGGCAGAATGACGAGTAATAAAAGATGGGTGAAATGAACAACAAGGTTTTATTGCTTTCACCCTCCCTTGCTGTTTTGTCAGATTTGAAGTGAACACTGTTATCCACATGACCACATTTCAACCAATTGCTTGTTGTTTATTGATTTTTATTGTTGAAGGTTTTCTTCCTTTAATCAAGGCTCGATATATCTTCAGAAGTGCTAAGTAATACTTGGACAAAGTGTGTTTTGAGTTAACCCCAGTATTTATATACTTTTCGGAAATCGCGAGACTGAAAGATAAAAGCAAGCCGCCAGTTGAGTTGAAATGCTAGCACACACGTGCAATCACTTATTAGTCACTTTGTTGCTCTGCAAATGACCTTAGATGACGAAGCACCCTAAAACCTAATCCTAATTAGTCACTTTGTTTGGCTGCCCTGCCTACCATGTGCTCAACCATCCCCTCCACTCCCTCTGTATAATCTTTAAAAATTTTATAAATTAAATTATGATAGTTTTATTTTCATTTTCAATTTTACTTGAGAGCCACACGTATGCACCCAAAGAGCTGCAGTTTTCCGACTCCTGTACTAGATGATCGCAACTGTTGAATGATGAGTGATAACAAAGAAATAATGCTAACCTACCTTCAAAGTTCGCGGTCTCATCAGACTTTTTCACAAGCATATTTGTAATAGGAACAGCCTTATATGTAACTGCAGCAAGGTGTTTTTTAGTTTTGCTATGCTTTACAAGCTGACAATATTTAGCAGCTATATCATATCTGCAAAACTGACAGTGGTCGTTTGTAGCATCACCAGGAACTTCACACAATCATTTACTAAACATTCCCATTTGCAACCACTACCTCCTAAATTTTTGCTTGTAAGCTTTATTTTTCTCTTTGCTCATTTTTGAAGAAGAGTATACAACTCTTTACTGCAATGAATTACGATCAGTCTTTGAAAACTTCCCACTCGCTATCATAACTACCAACCAGAACACTGTGCAAAGACTAACTTGTAGTGGTGCTATCAACTTTAAGGCGACAAAATGGCAGACTGTTGGTCCACAGGACTGACTGACATCGTCATGCGTTTGAAATGTGTACATTGCTCGCACCAAATGTACGATACAATTCCTTATCAAATGTGAACATCTGGAAAACTTTTAAAACAATTTCTTTAACAGTAAGTCATATAAACAATTAAAAAAGAGCTGAAACTGGTTCTGAAGGAGCTATTTTTGGAGCTAGGGAAGAAAAAAAAAAGCTAGATCTAGCTCCAAAAGAGCTAAATTGGCAACACTGACTAAGACTTTTATACCACCATACTTCAGCATTTCTGGTCAAATATCATCTACTCCTGCTGCCTTTCCACATTTCAAGCCTTTGATGGCTTTTTCTACTTCAGGTATGGATATGTATTCTGGCTGAATGCTTGTTGAATGTTTTTTACCACTGTGCTATCACTGCTTGTTTCATTTAGTAATTTTTCGAAGTAATTACTCCATACTTCAATGACATCTTTTTCTGCAGTTTTCATGTCACCTTTATCATCTCTAACTCCTTTTACAGCACTCTTTCTTCCATTTCTAAGCTTCAACAACCTCCAGAATATCTTACCACCTTCTTGATATTTATTTTCTATGTTCTTGCCAAAATCCTCCCATGACTTTTGTTTAGCTAATTTTACACAGTGTTTAGCTTTCTTACATTTGTCTCTGTATTCTCTAAGAGCACAAGCTGACTTATTTGCCAGGAACTTTTTATATGCTTTCTTCTTTTCCTTCATTGCCTCTCTTACTTCATGTGTCCACCATGGAGTTCTGATTTTTCTATCCTTGCAGACAACCTCACCACATGCCTCTCTGGCTGAATCAATCAGGGTTTTCTTCAAGGTTTGCCACTGAATCTCCAAGGTTTGGTTCTTGTTCTCAAACTCTTTCATTTTTTTCTTCAATAATATTTGTGTATTTTAGTCTACAGTTCACATCTGAGAGCTGCTCAACTTTTATTCGCTTTAAAACTTTCTTACATGTCATTCTTTTCAATATGAAATTCAATTTTATCCTACTCAAGACTAAATAGGGATCGCTTCCAATTTCAAATCCTCTGTACACTCTGGTGTTGTGCACCAGGGAGAAAACATCACTATCAACAGTAACATAGTCAATGAGACTTTTGTTATTCCTTGCCTCTTCTCTCAATGTGAATTTATGCACATTTTTATGTTGGAACATAGTGTTAAGCCATAACCAGTCCATGTCCTGAGCAGAAATCCAACAGGTATTTGCCATTATTATTAGCTTTGCTCTTTTCTCCAAATTTTCCCAAAATATTTTTGTATATCTGACAATCACTTCCTACTCTGCTATTTAGATCCCCAACAAGGACCAACTTTTTCATTGTGTCAGTTGCTTTTTCTAAATCCTCAAAAAATTCCTCCACTTCTACCTTAGTAGAACCTTCTGTGGGACCATAGGCACAAATAAGTCTCATTTTCCAGTTCCCCATTCTCATATTTGCCCACATTACTCTACTTGAGACTGACTGCCATTCAAGAAGATTAGCCTCGTATTTTGTGTTGAATACTATGGCTACGCCTTCTTTTCCTTGATTGTCATTGCCTGAATATAACATTTTGTATTTATTGCTCAGAAAGATCTCGCCAGTTTTTGTCTTTTTTGTTTCAGTCACCCCTATTATGTCGATCTGGTACTTATCTAATTCCTCAGCTAGCTCCATTTCTTTGCCATTCAGGCTTCTTATGTTGATAGTACTGATCTTTAACTCTGGTGATGTTGAGTTGGGAGTGTGCTTTCAGATTTGTTCCAGTAGATGATTTTTTGCTGTTCGCCCTAGTCCCCTGGCAAAAGCAATGGGGGCTTTGTTTAACCGGGCAACGCCTTGCCGGCATGAAATTTTGTCATGTTGTACCATCATTTTTAATTAATTTATTTATTTAGTGTATGGGTAAAAATACAAGAAATCGATGAGCTATGTGCATATAGGCAGTTGAGCCAATTGATAGCACTATGTAAGTGTAAGTACATATGGATAGTCTTAACAGCCCCATACATGCAAAAGGATGACCGAAATTCCTCACAGATGGAGTGAGTAAACACAATGGCCTTGTGTGGTCCTGGAGACTACCCTAACCTCCAGCAGAAGTGTTGTTTCAGCTTTCCACCTAAATAACCATGAGGCCCACAGAAAACGATAAATAAACTTCTACAGTAGGGCTCTACTCCATGAAAGTAATCCTTGCTACCTTGGTGACACTTAATCACAGATTCACATACTTGACAGTATTTGGAAAAAAAACATAAAAGTTAAACATATCTGCCAGAAACAATATCACAAATAAGCCCACAGGCACAACTTTGGGTTGTAATACTATAGAACAGTATTCCCAGTGGCTCACCAGTTTGGGGCCAAAGTCATCACACAATTCTTGTGAACATGCAGCTCAATAACAATTAGAACCATTTCTAGTACCTTAAGATCTACTCCTCTCCCATGGCTGCCTGTCCTTTCCCACATTAACTTCTCCATGCTTCAGAAGAGAAGATACAAAGAAATACATAAAAGTAGAAATAGCATCAGTCTTTCCATACATCAAGATATCCCCCCATCTCTAGTTTGCCACCTTCAGAACTTTTATCTGGTTTGTCAAAATACTAGGCTGGTGGAAAATACTGGAATGAACTATAGACTATTTTAAATTGAGTATAACTTAATGATTAACATTATTCTGATAATTTCAGTTGTTCTGAGTTTTTGGTAGATATTAATTTTTTTTGTTTTTTTTTTTTTTGTTATCAGAATGAATAAATATATAAAAAGGTAGTAACCAGAAAATTCACAATCAGTTATTCTAATTAACTACGAAACAGTGATGTCCAAGCCAGTTCCTTTTTTTTTTTTTTAATCATTGAATGGTATTTTGATCCAAATTTAAACATAAGAATACAGGGTGATTCAAAGAGATGGACCCAATTTTGTAAGTCTATATATCAAACATAGAACTAGGGACAAATATGATGTAAAGTATATTTGATTATACTCACAATAAAGTTTATAGATGTTCACTGTGCCCCCCTCCGGCCGCACGGATAACATCAAGACGATAGCTGAATTCATCCCATACCCGAAGAAGGATGTCTTGCGTCACTGAGTTCACAGCAGTTGTGATATGGTTTTTTAGGTCAACCAAAGTTGTTGGTAGAGGTCATACATAAACTGCTTCTTTTATGAACCCCCACAAGAAAAAGTCGCCGGATGTGAGATCAGGAGATCTTGGAGGACCAGAAATGAAGCGCCAGATCTTCATTCCTGATGTGACTTATCCATCATTGAGGTAGAGATTCATTGAGAAAATCTCGAACATCTTGGTGCCAATGGGGTGGAGCTCCATCCTATTGGAAAATGAAGTCTTCTGAATCTTCATTCATTTGAGGAAGGAGCCAGTTTTTAAGCATGTCCAGATACGTTACCCCAGTAACGGTCTCTTCAATAAAAAAGAAAGGTCGATAAACCTTTGTTCTCGATAAGGCCAAAACACATTAACTTTCTGGGAGTTCCTTTCATATTGCAATGTTTCACGGGGATTTTGTAGTTCCCATATGCGAACATTGTGTTGGTTTACTTTCCTGCTTAGGTGGAACGCTGCCTCGTCACTTAAAATTAAACTCGGCAGAAAAGTGTCATCTTCAATGTTTTGGAGTATACGATCATAAAATTCGACACGGTTTACCTTGTCATTTGTGCGAAGAGCGTGAACGAGCTGTAGGTGGTATGGTTTGAACAGTAAATGGCGCTTCAACACATGCCAGACAGTTGGTTGCGGTATTGCAAGTTCTCTACTCGCTCTATGGATTGACTTGCTTGGACTACACTCAAAAGTCTGTTGAATTCGTCTCTTGCGTTCTCCTTCGATATACGTGGTCTGTCCGAGCTTTTTCCCTTACACAGACAACCTGTTTGCTCAAATTGATAATTCCAACAGCAAATGCTCTTCCTCGTTGGAGGTTTAATGTTGAAACGACGATGAAACGCACGCTGCACCGCAGTTCTGACTCGGTTTTAATGAGCTCATGAACGCAAAAAACTTTGTACTGCATAGTAGCCATTTTGTTCACAACTGACACTGCTGTGTGCAAGGCAAGTGCTCTAGTAGTAGTATTTCAAACTTTAGGACTTCCTCTTTCAAATGTTATGTAGATCATTCATATACGATGTATAGTTCAGGAAATATAGTCGTATGAAATCGAGTCCATCTTTTTGGATCGCCCTGTATATAAAGCAAGCTTTTGTTAGTCTGGGAAGCACTCTACTTTCACCTGCTATTTTTGACTATGGTTGATTTTTGATTATAATGAAATGCGACTGAAATGATATTAGCAAAAAAGATGGCATATGTTTCAGTTATTAGTGAGGGGGTGGGCACTGTCATAGACCTGCCTTGGTAACTTGAATTTCTTCTAATTATGCAGAAGCAATATGAAAAAAGCAGTTTGATGTTAATTAATACTAAATTTAAAAATTAAATCATTGAGAAGTAATAGGTAAGACCTGAGATATGAAAAAGTAAAGAATAAAACCCAAGTTATAAACTAGTAGGGAATAAAACCCAAAATATAAAAGAATCACTGTTGTAATAAATTTGGTATGAAAATCAGCAATGACAAGACAAAGAATGAAAATAAGCAGAAACATTGAAAATATCAACTGTTTCAGCTACTTAGGCTCAATTTTTAGTAAAGATGGTAAATTAAATATGGAAATAGACAACAGAATCAACAAAGCTGGTGGTAGGAAATCAACCCCAACTCAACATCACCAGAGTTAAAGATCGGTACTATCAATAAGAAGCCTGAATGGCAAAGAAATGGAGCTAGCTGAGGAATTAGATAAGTACCAGATCGACATAATAGGGGTGACTGAAACAAAAAAGACCAAAACTGGTGAGATCTTTCTGAGCAATAAATACAAAATGTTATATTCAGGCAATGACAATCAAGGAAAAGAAGGCGTAGCCATAGTATTCAACACAAAATACGAGGCTAATCTTCTTGAATGGCAGTCAGTCTCAAGTAGAGTAATGTGGGCAAATATGAGAATGGGGAACTGGAAAATGAGACTTATTTGTGCCTATGGTCCCACAGAAGGTTCTACTAAGGTAGAAGTGGAGGAATTTTTTGAGGCTTTAGAAAAAGCAACTGACACAATGAAAAAGTTGGTCCTTGTTGGGGATCTAAATAGCAGAGTAGGAAATGATTGTGAGACATACAAAAATATTTTGGGAAAATTTGGAGAACAGAGCAAAGCTAATAATAATGGCAAATATCTGTTGGATTTCTGCTCAGGACATGGACTGGTTATTACTAACACCATGTTCCAACATAAAAATGTGCACAAATTCACATGGAGAGAAGAGGCTAGGAATAAGAAAAGTCTCATTGACTATGTTATTGTTGATAGTGATGTTTTCTCCTTGGTGCAGGACACCAGAGTGTACAGAGGATTTGAAATTGGAAGTGATCACTATTTAGTCTTGAGCAGGATAAAATTGAATTTCATATTGAAAAGAATAACATGTAAGAAAGTTTTAAAGCGAATAAAAATTGAGCAGCTCTCAGATATGAAGAAAAAATGAAAGAGTTCGAGAACAGGAATCAAACCTTGGAGATTCAGTGGCAAACCCTGAAGAAAACATTGTGTGCAAGGATAAAAAAATCAGAACTCCCTGGTGGACACAGAAAGTTAAAGAGGCAGTGAAGGAAAAGAAGAAAGCATATCAAAAGTTCCTGGCAAATAAGTCAGCTTTTACTCTTACAGAATACAGAGACAAATGTAAGAAAGCTAAACAGTGTGTAAAACTAGCTAAACAAAAGTCATGGGTGACTTTGGCAAGAATATAGAAAATAAATATCAAGAAGGTGGCAAAATATTCTGGAGGTTGTTGAAGAAGCTTAGGAATGGAGGAAAGAGTGCTGTAAAAGGAGTTAGAGATGATAAAGGTGACATGAAAACAGGAGAAAAAGATATCCTTGAAGTATGGAGTAATTACTTTGAAAAACTGCTAAATGAAACAAGCAGTGATGACAGTACAGTGATAAAAAAACACTGACCAGGCATGCAATCAGGAATACATATCCATACTTGAAGTAGAAAAAGCCATTAAACGCTTGAAATGTGGAAAGGCAGCAGGAGTAGATGATATTCGACCAGAAATGCTGAAGTATGGTGGTATAAAAGTCTTACAGTGGCTGCACTGCATAGTTCAGAAAGCCTGAACAGAGGGACGAATTCCTGATGATTGGAGTAGAGCTCTCATAGTACCCATATATAAAAAGGGAAATAAAACTGAATGTGAGAATTACAGAGGTATTTCCCTACTGAGTGTTCTTGGCAAGATCTATGCAAGTATACTTGAGAAACGGTTGAGAAGAATTGTGGAAGAAAAGCTTGGTGAAGAACAAGCTGGATTCAGGCCAAATAGAGGTTGTCAGGATCAGATCTTCACTTTACGACAAATAGTCGAGAAAGCATGGGAATATAACAAAGATCTGTATTTAAGTTTTGTCGATTTGGAAAAAGCATATGACAAGATGCCAAGAGAGAAGCTATTCAATACGCTGCAGTTATATGGTGTCAATGGGGCATTATATCAAGCAGTACTTAGTCTTTATTTGAGTTGTAAGTCAGCAGTTAGAATTGAAGGAAGTACAGGAAGATGGTTTAATGTTTAATTTGGTGTGAGACAAGGATGTACATTATCCCCTCTGTTATTCATTATCTATATGGATCACATTATGAAGGAAAGTGGTATTAAACATGATATCAAAATTGGAGATGTTAATGTCAGCTCTTTGCTTTATGCGGATTATGTTATACTTCTAAATAAATCCGCTACAAGTCTGCAGGATTTTCTGACTAAATTCAATTGCTGTTGTAATAGATATGGTATGTAGGTCAGCAATAAAAAGACAAAGACAATGAAAATAGGCAGAATCATTGAAAATGTCAACTGTGTTGCGAATGGAGAACCTGTGGAACAAGTAAAACATTTCAGCTACTTAGGCACAATTTTTACTGAAGATTGTAAATTAAACATGGAAATAGACAACAGAATCAGCAAAGCTGGTATGGTGGGAAGTCAATTGAATAAATTCATATGGAATAAGAGAGAAATTAGTCGGAACACTAAATTAGCTGTATACAAGACAGTGTTCAAACCAGTTTTAACTTATGGATCTGAGAGCTGGGTCAGAAGAGAAACACTTGACCAAAGACTAGAGACCACAGATATGAGATTCCTGAGAAAGATTAGAGGTGTGAACAGATGGCATCAATAGCAATATCGTATTAAAAATGAGGATATTAGGAAAGAACTTGACATTGTCAGCATCCAGGAATGCGTTAGCAGAGCTAATCTCAGGTGGTATGGTCACTTAAATAGAATGGGAGAGGAAAGATTAGCAAAACAAGTGTTCTCTGCCAGGTTGGCAGGAAAACGACCCAGAGGAAGACCAAGATATAGGTGGATTGATACGGTACAAAGTGCCTTAGACGATAGAAATATAAGATCTGATAATGTTGGAGTCTTGACAAGTAACAGACTGATTTGGAGGAAAATTGTAGATAGGAAGTTAGTAATGATGTAATTTTTTCATGTAGTACTGTCATATCCTGTACACCCCTTTAGGGTACATGGCAGGAATTTGATGATGATAAATTTATGTGGAATAAGAGAAATTAGTCAAAACACTAAATTAGCTGTATACAAGACAGTGTTCAAACTAATTTTAACTTATGGAAATGAGAGCTGGGTTAGAAATAAAACACTTGACCAAAGACTATAGACCACTGATAGCATAATATGAACAGGTTGCATCAATGTCAGTATCACATTAAAAACGAGGATACTAGGAAGAACTTGACATTATTGGCATCCAGGAATGTGGTAGCAGAGCTAATCTCAGGTGGCATAGTCACTTAAACAGAATGGAAGAGAGGAAAGATTAGCAAAGCAAGTGTTCTCTGCCAGGTTGGCAGGAAAAAGACCTAGAGGAAAACCAAAATATAGGTGGATTGATATGGTAAAAAGTGCCTTAGAATACAGAAAAATAAGATCTGATAATGTTGGAGTCTTGACAGATAACAGATTTATTTGGAGGAAAATTGTTGATAGGAAGTTAGTAATGATGTAAGTTTTTCATGTAGTACTATTATATGATCCTGTACACCCCTTGAGGATACCTGTCAGAAATTTGATATTCATGAACGAGCATCTTATCAATTAAACGTTTTAAGAGAACATGTGTACTAGACATATTTATAGATATTTATGGCTTACACATGTAAAAAAAATATAGAATTTAAGGTATATGTATTATTTCTGGGAAAATTCCCATGTTACATCTCTTAAAAACTGTTATTTTTGCCTGTTTTCGTTTAGGAGTGTCCCTTATTTTAAAAAACATTGGATTTTTACTTAAGAATTCTTAGGGCATTATGGGTGTATTTAAAAGATAAATATATGCAGACTAGTAGAGGAAGAAATTTTGCACATACCTTGTTTGGATGTTAGGTTGTCTTCGTTCTGCTGTTAAAACGGGGGGGGGGGGGTTTTGAGGCAAGGTGGGAAATTAATTTGAAAACCTGGGTTTTTTAAAAAATAATATTTAAGGGTGCTTCTTTGGGGAAGGGTTAACAGGAAACGGGTGGGGGAAAGTGTTAATGGGGTGCGAGCTGTTTCGATCATGCTACGTCATTGGAACATTTCGGGATAAGTGTGATATAGAATATAGAAGAGAATAAAAATTCTCTTCCTATTGCTGCCAGGTGGTGATCGCTCTGCAAAAAAAGAACGTGCTCTGTTGTGAGTAATTTGAATGCCCAACACATTATTTAATCTCTTCCAAATATACAGGACAAGAGGACACTTATCCAGAAATGTTCCGATGACAATAGCATGATCGGAACGGTCTCTCCTGCCCCTGGTTCCCATAAATCCTTCTCCTTCCCCGAAGAAGCATCCTTAAATATTTTATATATATATATTACTTTTATAAAAAAAACCGGGCTTTCAAATTAATTTCCCACCTTGCCTCAAACCCCCCCTTTTTTTTTACTAGTCTGCATATATTTAAAATACACCTATAATGCCCTAAGAATTCTTGAGTAAAAAGCCAATGTTTTTTAAAATAAGGGACACTCCTAAACGAAAACAGGCAAAAATAGCCATGAGAATTATAGAATTTAATTTAAAACCTCTGATATATTTCATCCAGTGACTGGTAGCATGAAATGAACAATTGATATAAAATTGTTGCTGAAAGTTTTTTCACTTGGTTATGCTATAAATTAAATATCATCATCATCATACTTTTCAAGGATTTAGGTCTAGATTTGATATCTCCTAGAATGCTACTTTCTAAATACAAAAACTGTCTGACTAAACAATAAAATTCTCACAATGCAATATTATAAAGCATTCAGATGTCATATTTCTGGTTTTCAAATCCATATTTCTTTCTTACCTTTCATAAGTGGTATTTTATTTCATTAATTATAAAAATAAAAATTTTCTTCCTATTGCTGACAGGTGGTGGCACTGCAAAAAAAGAATGTGCTCTGTTGTAAGTAATTTGAATGCCCAACACATTATTTAATCTCTTCCAAATATACAGGACATGTGGGCAGCTGTAGAATACATGTTCTATTGTTTCCAATCAATAACAGATATCACAGATCGGATCTCCGATGTTAAAATACCTCCATTTGATGGTATTGACTGGAAGGCAATCATATGCAATTCTCCAAGCAAGATCTGTCCTGTTAAGGTATCCTTGGAACTTCAATAAGCTATGAAACAAAGTGTTGTTTTCAGGACCCAACTGCAGAAGTTTGTGGCAAAAAGATTAAAGATTTCTTTATACCAAATTTTCCTTTTTTAATGGAAAGAATGTCAATGCCAGAGTGTTGTAGCAGTCCTAGAGTTAAACACAGAATGTTGTAATATTCAGGAACAATCTCAGATTTTGGAACTTTATAATCATTTACTCCAAACAGGGGAAGATGAATACCCAAGTAATATAGGAGAATGTCTGCACATGTGTGATTGATCTACAATATTTTATGGATTTTTGAAGCTGTATTGCTTAAATAGCAGAATTTTAACACTGGAAGTCCAAATCCTCCATTCTTCTTTGGTAATTGAAAAAATTTCGTTTTTAACTTCTTGGTATCAGCTTGACCGAAAAAATTGCACAGGCTTACTATGCAGTTGCTTTTCTTCAGCTTCTGTGATCTCTCTAATATTTATTATGTACAACTGAGCAGGGAAAATTATGGTTTTGAGTACTATGGCTTTAGAAGCAAAGGAAAGTGGCCTAATTTCCAGTTTTCTAAGATTTCAATGTTCTTGTATAAAAGTTCTTGAATTGGTAATATTGAGTAAGTGGAGAATGGAATTCCAAGTATAATGTGGGTGAGGGGGGGGTCTCTCTTAGAGGTTAGTCCAAAAGCAATGCCTCCAAGATCCCACTTTCCAAAAACTTAATTTTGTCTTGTCTGCATTAATAGTTAATCCACTGATTTTGTTGTATTTTTCCAAAATACCAAAAAAGATGTATAGAATCATTATCCTTCAAAGTGCCCACTACATAATCGGCATATGCTAATACTTTATTTTTCTTCATAGTTGAAGGAACTGTTATTCCTCACACAGCACATGTATTGTCGACTTCCTGTAAGAAAGGTTCAAAATGCAATGGACTAAGAGGTGGGGGACAACCTTGCTTGACTCCTTTTCAAATTTTAACTGGATCTGATAGAAGCATGTTGAATTGGCATAGGCTCCTTTGATAACAGACATCAGCTTTTTATCTACACCAATTTGCTGGAGGATGTGGAACAGAAAGGGAAGCCAGATATTATCAAATGCTCGAGTAAGGTCTACTGATAGCACTGCCATTGACTGCTTTTTTGTATTAACTAAGCGGAGTAGATCACGTAGCAGAAGCAGATTAAATTCTACTGCTTGGTCTGGAACTCCATACACCTGTGTGCTTTTAATTACGTATCTCATTCCCACCTCGAGCCTGTTTTGATAATGCGGAAAAATATCTTGTAGTCAGTATTAGATAGAGAAGTAGGTCTCCATCTGCTGATTAAGGTGTGATGTGATCTCTATTAGGTTTTGGAATGAGGACTGTATGGCTTGCTACAAATTCACTTGGTATGTGTCCTGACGAGAGAAACTAATTAAATAGTATAACTGGAATGGGAAGAATAAAATCCCAGGCCTCACAGTAAAGTTCTATCCCTAAACCATCAGGTCCTGGGAATTTTCTTGTCTGGTATTGTGTATAGGCTGTGGCAACTTCAGATGTTGCAATGGATCTGTCAAACCCATCTTGGATATGAACAGGAAAGTTAATGTTCCAAGAGTTATGATTTTCTACGGTACTATTGTCTTCAAACAGATTTGTGTAGTGTTTTTGAAAGGAGTCAAGGACATCTTGAACAGTGGGCAGGTCTTCACCATCAACACAGATTTGAGTGATAGTTCCTGTCTTCACAGAATTTAGTGAATTGTCTATAGAATGCAGCTGAATGGCTATCTGCTAAGTGCTGTTTTATTCTTATTTTAAAATGGGAATTTTCCCAGAAATAATATCTCTTATTTTAAAATTTATTTCTTTTGCTTGTTTCTGCCCACTTCTATCTCTGTGTTAATCTTTCTAATGATGTTGCTACATTCTATGTGGTTTGCTACGAACTATCTTCTTTCTCTATACAGGTCTTTCAACTTTTTTCTTTTGAGGAAAGCTTGTTCCTTTCCCCATTCAATCATATTCTGTTTTACTACTAGTTTGAATTTTAACCACATATCCCATTTCTAGGTAACATTATTCCAATTTGAACAGAGGGTTGAATTTGGTTGAATAGATCAACAGAAAATTTGGTTGAAATCTCCATGGTCCAGAACTGATCTCTACTTGTTCCATTCAGCAGAATTTAAGTAGAACTGGATTCTGATCTGACATATTGATGTTAAGATGTTTTATCTGAATTAACCTATTTATAAGGGAAGAAGAGATATAAATTTGATCAAGATGGGTACCAATACCTTGATTCATGTATGCATAAGCAGCATGGAGATTAGGATTGTGAATTCTCCATATTCCTTCTGCATCCCTTTGAATATTACAGAATCACTCAAGGAGGGGAGGGGGGAGGCAAGAATAAGAAGTTCTGTTTCAGCCCTGTTAAATCTTCCAAAGCTCCAATAAGAAGGAAGTGGATATCTATCTGTTAAAGTTTTTATATCTGCAAAAGTATGTTGCTTAGAGAAACAAAAACCTGATATAGCATAGAATAAGTTTCCATATAGTTTCTTGTTTAATTTACCTTGGGAATCCTCACATTTAATGCGGCAATGCAGAAAGGAGATGCTATGATTAGTGAAGTGTCACTGGTAAGTCTTTAACTTCTAGATTTTGGATGAACCTGATGAGGTCTTCAATCTGTAAAGGAGAGTTGTGTAGCCTGCTTCTTGTAAACTGTTTTCTAGTTTTTTACAGTTGCTTTCCATTATTTCAATTTCATGCCTATCGTTCTTGATTTGAAAGCTAGTTATTTTCTTTTCATGTAGACAATAATCGTACTGAGAAAACTTCAAATCAGTAAACTTTATTATTTTTTATTTAATTGTATCTCTTGCTTTCCCTTCATTAAGCATGAGATGGTTCTTTATAGTCCATAAACTCTTCTGAGCCTGAAGAGTCTTCATTTGACAATCCACAACCTTCTCCATCTTTGCATTTTTTATTACTTCTTTTTTCTATTAGATGTAGTTCCTTTTTTTAATATATTTTAATTTTTTTTGTTTATCCTCAGTTTTTTTTATTATTAATTCTTAGGAGTTAATTCTTCTTCGGACAAACAGCAGGTCAGCATCCATCCGGTTAGAAGAACATAGCTCTTACATCTGCAAGCATGATTATGGTCAGTCTGGCCTTGCAGACCATGTTTTGGATACATCCCACAGGATCTCCTGGGAAAAAACTACCATGCTCCGCCATAGTTGATTCAGAAAAGAAAGACTATTCTTTGAATCTGCATCTGCACTCAGGAATCAACCTAATTTAAACAAATACGGTTGCATTAAACTTCCCAAAATTTGGGAAACTTTAATTATCAGAGATCCCTCTTTACATCCCAGGCCACCTGCAAATGCCCATAGAGGGCACACCACCTAGATAGGACTTTAGTTTCACTTTGTATTGTTTTTGTGTGTGTGTGTGTGTGGTTACAAAAATTTTTGTTATCCCTGAAGATGTCTCTGTGACAGAGACGAAATATCAGAAGTATTAAAATTAGTTTTAATCCTTTCTCAGTGCTGTTAATATTCCATTAAACCTCTAACATGAATTCTTCACAGCACTTAAGCCTCAACACACGTATAGGAATATGATACTTTATAGGGTCCTGCCTCGGTAATTTATTTGCATTTTATAATAAGGTGATAACAGAATTGGATAAAGGAAATGGCTACACCATGATACTGCTGGACTTTGCAATGGCATTTGACAGAATATTGAATGGAAAACTATTACATAAGTTGGAACAAATGGGAATGGATATGAGGCTGGTGGCATGGATCAGGGGTCGCTGATAAATAGACAGATATCAGAGGGTGGTGTATGGTGGGTAGAATCACGGTGAACAGTGGTGACTAGCGATTCTAGTACAGAGCCCTCATGGCTCTGTACTAGGACCACTATTATCTAGATGCTGAAGAACAATTGACAAGTAAAGATAGGGAGGTTGTTATTATTCCTGTTTATGAGGCTATGATTTGGACACATGTTGACTAGCGTGCACAGATTTGGTCACCTGCGTTTCTTGGGGATCGGGAGGTCATGGAGAGGATTCAGAGATGAGTGACCAAGCTGGTGACGGGTGTGGGTTGCAGAGTTTATCTGACAGGTGGAGGAGAGAGAGGACATGATAGAAACTTATAAGTTACTAAAGGGATACTATAAGATTGTCACTGAAAAAAATTTTTCAGGACATGGATAGTAAGAGGAAAACAAGGGGCACACTTGGAAGCTGTCTAAGAGTGAGGTTAGTAATGATGTGCAGGCTAAGTTCTCTTCTTAGAGAGTGAATGAGTGGAATGGATTGTGTGTTCCACCAACAATGAATAAGTTTAAAGAGATGTATATAGGTATTGTGTTAATGGATACAGCGGGTCGCCCTAGGGGCACTCTACGGAGTCTTTCGACTCCGTAGAGTGCCCTAGAATTTAATAAAATTCCTGATACTAATTGTATCAGGAATTCAATAATGATTTGTTTAATATATTTTAATTTCAGAAATCTGTCCAAAATGAAGATGAAGAAGAGGATCTTGAAGCATTACGACAAGCAGCATTGATGTCTATGAAGTTGGCCACAGGGAAAAAAACTGAGGTATGTTTTATTTTCTGTTTGAAAATAAAATTTAAAGCATTGTGTGAATTTTAAAGTCTGTAATATTATCGATATGTGATATAGGTGTAGTTCATGTTATGCAAATATTACATGCTTATTTACATTAATTCTAGAAAGGCCTATCAAATTATAAATTTTGTTGTAATCAGAAAAAAATCTGTTTTAAAAGTTGCTTTAGTTATAAGGTCATAATTATATATATATATATATATTTTTTTTGTTATGATAATTGGTACTTGGTAATTGATAATTGTTATGATAATCAGAAGAGTTGATAATAACTGAGATGACATATGTCCCACCAGTTGGAGAGAGTGACCATGTGGTTTTGACTAGGAAACCTTTGTGTTTCCTAGGAGGGACCCTCCCACGATGAGTCTTTTGATTCCATGGAGGCCTGAATAATAATAATTTTATTTCTCTCAAAAGTATAATGTATTTTTCTCACAGCTTAATTCAACATTTTAAATAGCTTGAAATATTTTCTAAAATTCTAGAATTGCCTCTGAACATTTCATATCTTAATGATGTAGTTTTTATTATGATGATGAATTCTCAGAACAGCCTCAGTTATTAGAATGTTAGGGCACAGTGTGTGTGTGTGAGGTAGTTTTAGTGTAATTTTTTTTTTCCTACTCTTGAGTTTTTTTTAAAAATAAAAGTAAATAATTACCGAAGTGTGTTTTATGCTATATACAATAATATTGAAATACCTAGAGCAGTGTTTCTCAACGTTTTTGGATCATGCCCCATCTCAAAGATCTTGATGCCCCCCCCGAGCATAATAGTCAGCCAAGTTCTGAAAAAGTATAATATAAATATGTACATGTACAGTTTCAAATTGCCCCCCTGTGGGGCATATGCCCCACGTTGAGAAACACTGAACTAGAGGCATGAGTGGTGTTGTGTACTCGTCAGCAAAATGATTTTCAAACAGATATTTCAAGTACACCCACGATACCTGTCAGTGTACTTGAAATATTTGTCATGAAAATCATAATTTTGCTTGTGCATACTTCCAAGGAGATTGATTGACTAATATATTTCATAACTAGTTTCTGATGAACAGTTTTCTGTCAAATTAGACTGTTTGTTAGATTTTCAGATTTGATCAGCCTATATTTCAGTACTCTAAGTAATCCTAATTGCATCAACCTGCATATATCTTGGACTTTCTTTGAGTCTTTTTCCTTCCATTCATGCCTCAAGGCTTATGTGGTGGTAATTCTTCATTTTGTAACCTATTATTACATGGCACCTCTGTGGAGTCCCATGACTCATTGTGGGAGACCCAAACTATTAACACAGTATCTATCGTACTTTTCCATAAAACCATTAACAGACAGAGCACTCACAACTGACTCATGCAACCCATTCCATTCATTCACCACTCTCCAAGTGAAAAATCTAGTCCTTGCACCCTTGTTAATCACTCTTTCCCATCTTCCAAGGATGACTTCTTGCTTTGCCCCTTTTAGCAAAGTGCTGAAACATTTTCCCTGCATCAATATTATAAAATCCTTTAAGTAACTTAAATATAAAGACATTGCCAGTGAACATTCTCTTATGAACTTCTGCAATAGCCATAACATGGTAATCACCCCAAACCAAATTTCCCTATCCAAAAGGAAGGGACCTGGGAACATCCAAATGGTTCTCATTCCCAAATAGACCACATCCTAATCAATGGAAAGTGGATCAGATCAGTCAAGAACTGTCGAGCATATGATACTGTTGAACTAAATTCTGACCACAGAATAATCAGTGCCTTTCAATTAAGCTTTCACTAAAAGCCTCTAAAAATAACCGGGTTACAAGGAAACAATACAATTGAGACCAACTAAATAACCCACAAATTGCAGCATCTTTCCACAGCACATTAGAAAACAATATGGAAAACATGTTAAAGATCCAATTAATGAAAAGTATAAGGGTATCATTGAAGCAATAAACATAACATCCAACAAAATTCTTGGAAACAGCAACAAAAAAGACTCAGAAAAATGGATTACCCCTGAAACTGAGAAATTTATATAGATAAAAGAAATAAAGCAAGGAAACTCTACTGCTTAAACAGGAATGAAATAAATAAAGATAAACTAGACATTTTAAATAACAAGGGCAATGAACTAATGATCAGAGACAAAGAAAATCAAATAAATGCTGCGAGGAACTTGAAAATTATAATAAAACCGGAGATACTAGAAACACTTTTCAAATGATAAACCAGATTTGTCATCACAAAACAAAAAGAAGTGGAAATATTGTCACACATGCCAAAAATGGCAGACAGCTATCAGTAAATTCGAACTTGATGAAAGAATGGAGAAACTACTTTCAAGGATTACTGAACATTGATAATCCCCAACATTCAAGTCAATTAGCAGACTGCATCTAACCACTGGTCTACCAATAAATTGTGAATACTTCGCTGAAAAGGAACTAAAAATAGCAATAGATCAAACAAAAGCAGGAAAATCCCCAGAGATTGATGGAATCAGAGCAGAAGCTTTCCAAAAATGCTGGGTATAACACATATTCCAATCTCCTTGCCATAATGAATCAAGCTTTAAACACTGGAATAATACCTTAATGGAAACAAGGCCTTATTGTTCCTATACAAGCTATATATACTATCCAAAAAGGGGCATTCTTGATAGAATGGATAACTACAGAGGTATTACTTTTCTATCAACCACAATTAAAATCTACAATAGGATGATACTCAATAGACTAGAACCTTACATAACACCACTTTTAAGAAAAAACCAAGCTGAATTTTTAAAAAAACAGTGTACAGTAGAACAGATACATTACATCAGAAGAATCATAGAAGGTTCATGATAAAAACCTACTACTCATTTTAACTTTTATAGACTTCAAAAAAACCCTTTGCTCCATTAATAGAGAAGCAATGTTTAAAATACTCAGCTTCTATGGTCTACCCTCGAAAATCATACAAGCAATCTCAGCACTTTATAAAGTTTACAATGCTACAGTAATCTTTAAAACAAAAACATCTGAATCCTTTTTGGTGACAACAGGAGTCCTGCAAGGTGATGTACTAGCACCTTATTTGTTCTTGTTATGCTTGGACTACATTTTCCGGACCATCAACACAGAAGATTTTGGCTTTAACAAAGGGGCAGTCTTAATAGAATGGATAACTACATCCACATATGCCATGCAGATAACTGATCTTAGCTTTGCTGACAATGTTGTACTTATTGATACAGAACCAACAAATGCACAAAAACATCTCAGTCTACTAGAGGCACAGGCTAAACTTATTGGTCTGCAGATCAACATCCAAAAGCCCAAAGTATTCTTAATAGGTTATGAAAAATTTATTCTTTGTGTCAACAATAAAACCTTAGAAAGAGTAAAGGAATTTCAATATCTTGGATTGTACATTACATCAGCAATACAGAAAATGATATTAGAAAACGTAAACAGCTGGCTCTAGTCTTCCATAACAAACTTTGCCCCATCTGGAAATCAGCATTAATATCATCATCATCAAATTTACCCTCAAGGAGTGTACAGGATATGATAGTACTACATGAAAAATTTACATCATTACTAACTTCCTACCTACAATTTTCTGCCAAATCAATCTGTTACCTGTCTAAACTACAGCATTGTCAGATCTTATATTTATATATCTATCTTCTAAGGCACTTTTTACCGTATCAATCCACCAATATCTTGGTCTTCCACTGGATCTTTTTCTTGCCAACCTGGCAGAGAACACTTGTTTGGCTAATCTTTCCTCGCCCATTCTGTTTAAGCGACCATACCACCTGAGATTAGCTCTGCTAACACATTCCTGGACGCTGACAATGTCAAGTTCTTTCCTAATATCCTCATTTTTAATATGATATTGCTATTGATGCCATCTGTTCAGGCCACTAATCTTTCTCAGGACTCACATGTCTGCGGTCTCTAGTCTCTGGTCAAGTGTTTCATTCTGACCCAGCTCTCAGATTCATAAGTTAAAATTGGTTTAAACGCTGTCTTGTATACAGATAATTTAACGTTTTGACTAATTTCTCTCTTATTCCATATATATTTATTCAGTTGACTTCCTATTGTACCAGCTTTGTTGATTCTGTTGGCTATTTCCATATTTAATTTACCATCTTCACTAAAAATCTTACCTAAGTAGCTGAAATGTTTTACTTGTTCTATAGGTTCTCCATTCACAATGCAGCTGATATTTTCATTATCTTTGTCGTTATTGCTGACCTTCATACCATATCTATCACAACAGTTATTCAATTTAGTCAGGGAATCTTGCAGACTTGTAGCGGATTTATTTAGAAGTATAACATCATCCGCATAAAGCAAGGAGCTGACATTAACATCTCTAATTTTGATATCAGGTTTAATACCACTTTCCTTCATAATATAATCCATATAGATAATGAATAACAGAGGTGATAATGCACATCCTTGTCTGACACCAGATTTGACATTAAACCATCTCCCTGTACTTCCTTCCATTAATATCATTAAAGACAAAATTAAGACTATACCATGCAACCAGTAGATCCATCTTCTTGTATGGTTCTCAAACCTGGACAATAAGCACCAAAAAAACTACAGATCTAATTAACTCTTTTGGAACTACATGTTTCAGACTGATCCTTGGATACACTTGCATGAACCGTGTCACTAACTCTGCTGTGCTAAATCTGGCTAAGCAAGAACCACAAGGCTCAGTATAGTCAAAAAAACTACAACTCAGATGGCTTGGACATCAACTCAAACATCCTGAAGTCTCACCCTTTTTTTGGAATCCCTCATCTTGTACAAATCCTGCATGGTCTTCCTCTACTGCAATTTCCATCTTCTGGCAATTGCAGTAGAGGAAGACCATGCAAACAATTTTGGCAATACATATGTGAAACCATCAATAGACTGAACTGTAAAACTCCATCTGACATCTACCAGTTAGCTCAAGATAGAGAGAATTGGAAGACCATAATTTGCTATCTTTTATTTTTAATGTAAATCTCTTTTTCCTTTTCACATTGTAACATATTGTGAATAAACTATGATGAACTTAAATGTTTCTATTATATTCTCCCCTCCATCCACATTTTCTTTTTCTTATTAAACAAATTTTGCAATCCATAAACCCTCAATCTATCCTCATAGGAAGCATTCCACAGACTACTCACCATCTTGGTCACTCACTCCTCTCTGCCAATTCATCCCCAAGAAACCTGGGTGACAGACCTGAGCACAGTAATCCAGATGTGGTCATATCAAGGTTCTATAAAGAGGAATGGTAACTCTCTCTTATCTCTGCTTGTTAGATTGTTCTTCAATAACCAAGTAATCTAGTGAGCTTCCCAGGCTACTTTAGCAATATGACCACTAAACTGCAGCTCTCTATCTACTACCACCCCCAAATCCTTGCCTTCATCAATTTACTGGAGTACAGTTTTCTCAATGTTGTACACAGCTTATAATCTTTGTATTCCAAAACCCATAACTTGATATTTTTCACATTAAATTGACATTCATTCTGCAGACTCTTGATCCTAGGTGCTATGACGTGCTATACGATCCTCTGGGACACATATTTTGGTGGTGTTAAATGGCTCTTCAGTGTAAAATCTTCTCATCTGTGAAGAGGATATCTTGATGTCTGTTGTTGGTGTACTGCCAGAGAAGTGCCTTCGATTTTATCACCCTCTGCTGCATAAGTTGTGGTATTAGGAATTGTCAAGTAGAAAGACAATAGGCTCTCACCTCAGGTCATCAGTTAGTATGCATAACATAATTCCCTGTTAAATATTCATCTCTTGCAACATCACTTTTTTGTGTTTTCACAGGATAATAGCAGAGATGTACCTTCACAGCCCTCACAAGCTGTTGCATCCTAACACAGCACGGTCAACCTGTTCTTTGGTGGTCGTATATGTTATAACAGTTAATAGTCTGATACACAAACGTCTTGCTGATCCCGAGTGTTTTTAGCATATTTGAAAATAATAGGTAGCTGCATTATATACACCCTTGTGAAATGCTATTACAGCTACACAGTTCTCATAATCTCCCCCATTGCATGTTAACCCATACAGCTAGACCTCTCTCTACTGATAAACACATGCACATTGGCTGCACCCAGTGTCACTAATGAAGGGCTTGCACAATTCTGTGGACAGCGAGGGACTGTGAGGAAGTTTTAACAGTATTTATGGCAAGAGTGTGTATAAATTAAACAGCAGTGGTCCAAGCACAGAGAACCAGCAACACACCACTAATCACCTGCCTTCTCCTGGATTCTACACCTCCATATACAGGCAGCCCTTGGTTTACGACGGTTCAGTTTACGCCTATTCAAATCAATGCCGGATGCCTGCACGTGCTTCTTACTGTAGTGTGGTCTGACTGAGAAACAATGCTTGCAGACACTCTAGTGTTTGTTACCGATCTACTACGATGTATATGTATCAAACCTAGTTTTACTGTTGAATCTACCTAATTGTTCTATTTAATTTTTTTTACATTCATATTTAAATTGATGAAGTACATAATTACATACCATGTCTGATAAAAGAAGTGCAGAAAAGTTAGCAGAACTTGGTGTTAAGAAGGCATGGAAATCAATCACTTGAAAAGAAGATGTAGGTGATTCAAAGAATGGAAGATGGGCAGACGTGTTAATGTCTGTAGAAGTATGGACTTACCTCCATCGACTGTTACTACAATTATGAAAAATGCAGATAGAATAAAACAGTCTGTGCAAACAATCTACGACTGTACTAAATGCATGTAAGTTATAGCAGGGGTAAACTTCATGGAAAAATTATTATCATTATAGGTGGATGACTTGAATCAGAAAAACATTCCTCTGATGCAGGCCGTTATAACTGAGAAAGCAAAAACAATTTTTGAGGATCTTAAAAAGACAGATGGAGGCGAAGAAACATTTTTAGGAAGCAAAGGTTGGTTCATGAGATTTAAGTCTCAAAGTAAGTGCCATAGTGTCAAATTATGTGGTGAGGCGGCAAGTGCAGATGCTGCAGCAGCGGCTGCTTTTCCTAAAAAATTTCAAGACTGTGTATAACAAGGAAGTTATCCTCTTGATCTCATTTTTAATGTTGATGAGACTGGGCTCTACTGGAAAAAATTGCCATCACGCACCTTCATTTCCTGCGAAGAACTTTCCGCTCCAGGTTTTAAACTGCAAAAGATAGACTTACGCTTTTGTTGGGTGCAAATGTCTCCGGAACTTTGAAGCTTAAATCAGTGTTGGTGTACCATTCACAGATACCACGTGTCTTCAAGGGTCTAAAAGCCATGCTGCCAGTCTATTGGAAATGGAACAAGAAAGCTTGGGTTACACAAGACGTTTTTATAGATTGGTACACAAATTATTTTTGTGCTACCGTGCTTCGCTTCCGTAAAGAAAATGATTTGCCAGCCAAGTCATTGCTTCTCTTGGATAATGCCCCTGGACATCCTCAAAACCTTGCTGAAGTAAGAACACCATTGGATGTCAAGGTTGTTTACATGCCCCCAAACACAACATCGCCTTTGCAACTGATGGATCAGGGGATTATATCACTCTTCAAAGCCTGTTACCTCCATATAACATTTATGGAAATAGTAAGAGTCTTTGACACTTCAGGAAAAACTATTAAAGACTATTGGTGGCCATTCGATATTTTGAAGAGCATTAACAACATCAAGGCAGCTTGGAACGAAGTGTCAGCAAAGTGTTTAAAAGGAGCATGGCAAAAACTTCTTCCAGCATTTATGCATGACAGGAATTAGAGTAAGAGGAGGATGTTATTGAAGACGTTACCAAGTTTGCGCGAGAGGTGGGATTGGACGGACAGAAGTCTTAGAGAGCCATGATAAACCGCTTTCCAGTGAAGACTTATAAGAATTAGCCGAACAATTAAGTCAACATCCAAAGGAGGAGAAAGAAAATGAGAAGGTCCTTTGAGAGATATAAAAACTTCCGATTTACAGTGTATCCTTGCAAGCATAGAGACATCGACTTATGAACTCTGCAAAATGGACCAGGGTTGGGAACGGAGTGTAATCGCATCTATTCGACCTTACACTGAACTCCTTAAAGAAAGAAAAGAAATCTAGACAGTTAACACTGGATACTTTTTTTTAAAAAATGCAGGTGATTCGAAACCAGGAACTTCAACATAGAAATATGTAATATCATTTCAAAGTTTCATATTTTTTGTATATAATTTTGTTTTGTTTTCGTTATTAATAATTTTATTTTAACAAATATATATTATCAAAGTTTTAAATATAATAATGTTACACATACTTTGTGTGCATATTTTTTGACGGCACAGAACATAACTTTGTACCTCCTTTAAAATCGGGTTCATTTTACGCCCATTTTTTCAGGAACGGAAGTGAGGCGTAAACCGAGAGCTGCCTGTACTACTTTTTGGTATCTATTATCAGTTTCCTATTCATCCCCATTTGTTGCAGTTTGTGTACAGAGTTCCATTTGGTACTCTGTTTCCATTTCCTCTCAGGTACCTTTGCGAAATTCAGCAGTATCATGGTGTAGCTGTTCCCTTTATCCAACTCAGCTGTCACTGTATTATAAAAAAATTTAGATTACTAAGCATGACCAATCCTTCAAAAAGCTGTGCTGCAACTCATATGGCAGGGGTGTTCAACCGGTTGATCGCGGAGCGATTTTTGGTCGATCTCTTGTGTATTCCTCCTTACTTACAAATTTAATTAAAACTGAAAACATAATATTTTATTTATCATTATTTTATATTATTTTTAATTTGCTTTAAGTGTATTGCTATTGTTTATTTATTTTTCATTAAAATTGTCAAATCAGTCATTTTCTTATAAGTCCAGGTAAATGAATTAATTTGGATCAGCGGAAGTTAAACAGCGAGCTGAGTGAATACGATTAATAAGCAAAGTGTAAAAACTCGATTGTATCTTAAATATTAAATATTCCAAAGAACATTACATTGATTTTTTACTTAGGTTAAGTCCCATGTGAATATTGTAAAAAAATAAACTTTGTTTGTCTTGGTATAGTTTGTATTAGATGTTTTTGTAAATAACTCTTTTGAAGCTAACCGTATATACTGCTTTAATAAGAATATGTTAGAGTGTTAAAAACAAAGGCAATGTTTTTGTCACCAAAGCTGTACATAGCGGCATTAGAAAGATTGTTATTGAAACTTGTATGTAGGAGAAAGGCTTGCAGGCTCAAAGTGTAAACATCTCCGAAGTCAGTCAGAAAGAGTTCAAATAACTTTCCGATGGCCAGCAACTTACAATCAAAAGAAAGCGGAGGAGAACAAAAGGCGTGCCAAACTTGAAACTTAAGATGAAAGATTCATACCGATTCTTTGAGGGTTGCCAAACTTCATCCGAGGTCTCAGAGGAGGCCTTTAAGATTCAGTATAATATGTTGCTTGTGAGTGACATATCTCATAATGAGTCTTAACTCTAAGGAGGTTGTTATAATAATAATAATAATAATAAAAAAAACAGGTAATTTATTAAACAGCTGATATTTCACTGGATGCAAACTTCATCCATCTAGAACAGGGGGTCGGCAACCTGCGGCTCCGGAGCCGCATACGGCTTTTTGAATGAATAATTGCGGATCTTTTCGTTATTAAATGATCTATCTAAACATCGATAGATCATTATTAAAGGTGCAGTTAAAGTGAACCACTAAACGTAGAAGTAAAAAAAAATTTTTGTAGATCAAATGATCCCTGACCATATGTCGATACTCAAAAAATGTCAGTTTACATTGGGTGCAATCAGCCAGGTAGAATGCTACTTTGTAGCGAAAATTAATCACTACTTAATTTAATTTGTAGTGAATGGCGATCGCTACGATCGAGCTGTTGGCTCGGACGCATTTATGACGTTATAGTGCAGGTGTGGTCTGTAAATCTGCTCACTTTGTTAAAATAAGTAAAGGTTTTGTAGTAGACATTGCAGTGCTTTCATTTACTGGTGATTATGTTAGGTAACGTGAATATTGTAACATTAAATTAAATATTAACAAAATAAAAATATTTTTATCGTATTTAAAATGTCAGCAAAGAAGAGAAAGATAGAACAAGAAAATCGGGAGTTTAAAAGTGAATGGACCGAAACCTATGCATTTGTAGCTAATACAGCAGGATTTCCAATGTGTTTAATATGCCATGAAAAGCTTTCAAACAATAAAAAATCAAATATACAAAGATAATTTTTAAATAAACACTATACATTTGACAAAGCATATCCACATGGAAAGATGAAAGAAAAAAGGCATTAGAAGAGTTGCAACTCAAAGTAAACCTAACTAAATGTTCACTTTCCAAATGGATAAAAGAATCAAGAAATACAACTATTGCTAGTTTTGTGACCGTTCAAAAAGTTGTTAAACGAGGAAAACCTTTTACGGACGATGAATATGTGAAAGAATGTTTTATTAAAATGTCCGAATATCTTTTCTGCGATTTTAAAAACAAAGCGGAAATAATTACAAAAATAAAAGACATGCCATTATCTGCTAAGATTGTAAGATACAGAATGGCAGAAGATATGTCAAATCAGCAGGTTACAGATCTAAATTCAACAGCAGGATTTTCCATTGCCTGTGACGAATCATGTGATGTGGATGACATTGCACAGATTGTACTTATTTGTAGATGCATAAACTCTCAAAGACCTCATGAAGAATTACTTTATATACTGCCACTTACAGGACAAATTCATGGAGAAGACATTGAATCTGCTGTTACCACTTGCTTGAAAAGTAGGGGTATTATTTATTATTATTAACAAAATAATATCTATTGCGACCGATGGGGTGCCGAGCATGAACGGTACAAGAAAAGGTTTTGTTTCTTTATTTAAAAAACAAATTTTGCATGACGTGTTTTCCTTTCACTGCATAATCCATCAAGAGATACTTTGTGCACAAACTTGTCCAAAAAGAGATAACAGTAGTGGTGGAATTGGTTGTAGAAATTGTTAAAAAATAATGGCAATATCGCTACATCATCGAAAATTTTGTGAATTTCTTAAATAAAATAATATGAAGCATGAACGGTACAAGAAAAGGTTTTGTTTCTTTATTTAAAAAACAAATTTTGCATGACGTGTGTTTTCCTTTCACTGCATAATCCATCAAGAGATACTTTGTGCACAAACTTGTCCAAAAGAGATAACAGTAGTGGTGGATTTGGTTGTAGAAATTGTTAACAAAATAATGGCAATATCGCTACATCATCGAAAATTTTGTGAATTTCTTAAAGAAATCAATTGCGAATATTTCGATCTTCTTTTGCATAACAGAATAAGATGGCTTTTTAGAGGTGTAGTGTTGATGCGATTTGCCACCTGCCTTGGAGAGGCTAAGTTGTTTCTAAGACAAAACGACCTTGAATATGCACAGAAGATACCCATTGGTTACAAAAATTCTACTTTATGGTGGATATGACTTCCCATTTAAAAGCACTAAATAAGAAACTACAAGGAAAGGGAAATACAGCAGTTTTGCTTTTAGAAGAAGTGATTTCGTTTGAACAAAAATTATATTTGTTTGTGACAGACTTAGAGAAAAGCACATTATTACATTTTCCTACGTTGAAGAAATGTCAACAAGAACAAGCTGATAATTCCATAAATTTAACCTTTTTCAAAGAAATTGTGGTAAACATGCGATCTTAATTTAATGGGAGATTTGAGGAGTTTAGAAAGAACAAGGCAACTATGTCGTTTTTATTGCGACCACTTGAAATTAATCTTGCTGAATTAAATTTTTCACCTTTTGCTGGAATTGATGAGGCTGCATTTCAACTTGAGTTAGAGGACCTGAAAACCAAGAATTTGTGGAATTCAAAATTTAGAAATCTTAAAGCTGACCTGGAGGAGTTGGAAAGACAAAAATCTACCCTTGTAATACAACACACACATGGTCTGAAATAGAAGATCTCAAAAAGCAAGATCAGATTGTATTTGACACATGGAATTGTTTACCGGACACTTACATTCAGTTAAAAACATACTCATTTGGACTTCTGTCAATTTTTGGATCCACATATTTGTGTGTGCAATATGAATTTTATTAAAAGTAAGTTGAGAAACCAACTAAACAATGTGATTCTTTCGTCATGTTTGAAAATGAAAATTGCGGCGTATTCCCCGCATATTGAGAAACTATCCAAAGAAGTTCAACAGCAAAAGTTGCACTAAGAAGATATTTTAAATTTAAAAAATTAAAGAAATAGATATGTTATTGGATTTTATACATATGCTTTTGTAAGTAGAAGGAAATCTTTGTTTTATTATTTAATATTTTAAAATGTCATAATTTCATGTGGCATATCACCCCCTGTGTTTTACAAGTATGATATTGTGTTACTGTAAAAAAAAAAAAAAAAAAAAAAAAAAACGTGCGGCTTGCTAATTTTTTTTAACAGATATAATTTTAAAAATGGCTCTTCACTCCAAAAAGGTTGCCGACCCCTGATCTAGAAGCATAAAAGTACTTGTCACTTAATTACTTGATTCTACGATCAAGTAATTTTGAAAACAGTTTAAATTGTAACAGGAATTGACATTCTAACATGTCATCCTCATAAGTAGTTTTAAGACGGTTCTGCTGAAAGTGGTCTTAAAATAAGTCTTCCACTTGGAGTCACTATCAGTAACTGAATAAAGCAAGCATTAATTTCTTAAGCTCAGGTGGGCTATATACACTCATTTACCCAAAATTTGAATGATGTTATATTTAAGACCACCTTAAGCCCAATTTTTTAACCATTTCAATTTGAATTGGTTCCACAATTATATGTTTGAAATATGTTCATTCTATGATAAGTGCTCCAAGGATGCTGGCTTTTTACATTTGCCCATACTACTAGTCTACTTAAGTCTTCCTGCAGGATCACTGCATCACCTTCATTTACTATCACACTTCCCAAAAGCAGACAACTGAATATTTCCTGTCAAATCATTTCCTATATCATTGGTGTACAAATTAAATAACAGAGGACCAAATACTGAGTATTGTGATACACCTGACATCACAATAGACTTATAATAAACTTACCTAGTTTATTTTTTCTGTTATGGTGTTGTGAGTTACTATCATTGAACTAAGTTATAATATGAATTTTTTCTTCATTTTTGTTTAAGTGAAGATACTCTGTTGAGTTAGCTTTGCTTACATATTCAAATATTAATAAAGTCGAGTTCTTTTTTGATATCCTTGTTAAGAAGATAATATCAGCATAAAGAACTAAGCTTAATGCCTCCAATTTGAATTTCAGGTTAGTACAGTGGTGTCCAAAAGCTAAGGACAAACTACATTTTTATCTATATATGAAAAAACTTTCATGACTACAGCCAAATATGGACATCAATTTATTGCCAACATACTAATAAATTGTACACAAAAAATGTTTTATACATTTCATGCAACTTAAATTGCAATATATTTTTGTTAAATGTTACAAATTTCCTAAGGATGTAGTTAAGAAATTAATGTACAGTGCCTACAGAAAACTATGTGGAGAGATATTTCAGTATGGAATATGTCCACCCTGAACATGATGCAGTTCTCACAACATCGTACCACGCTTAGCACCAAGTAATTTCAGGAGTTCTTGAGGCAAACTGGCCTACTTCAGAGAAAGGATGAGGTTTGTTTGTTTTCTGGAGGGGAATTTTGAGCAACAGTGTGTCTCCCTATTGAGTCCCACACGTTCTGTAGGATTCAGATGTGGAGAGTGTGCTGGTTCTCTACACGAGCAGTAGAGGACCAAATACTCAGTAGAGTATTTGGTCCTCTGCTGCTCGTGTACAATGTGGTGTGGCATAGTCATCCATAAAAATGAATTTTTCACCTGTAGCACCAAGGAACAATCAAACATGACATTGAAGAACTTTGTTGCAATATTATTCACTAGTCATAGTCCCTTTTTCTTTGCACTTATAGCTCAGTGCATCCATTAAGCATAATGCCTCCCCACACCATGATTCCAGCAGGTACCACTTTCATGCCAGATCAAGTGTCGTCTAGAATCAAAGGAAAGACTAAAATGACTCTCATCTGTATAGAATACATTAGCCCATTGGTGTCTTGTCCAATTTTTGTGGATACGGCACTGCTGAAAACTTGCTCTGCAATGAGCTGTGGATAAAGGGATGCTGAGTAAAGGACTTTGGACATATAGGCTTTCTTGCCACAGTTTTTCGAGATATCCGCGTGCCTGTGCTTGAATGGAATGGGTGCTCTAACTTGCAAGCTGACCTGTTGTGGTGTGTCAGTTGCGTTTAACTGTTACAACCAACAGTCTGTTTTCATGCTCTGTGGTAGAGCTAGGGCGACCTGTTAGCAAACCTCCAGAACACATTCCATTGGTTTGAAACACTGCCCATAGCACGGATAAATGATGTGAGATTCCAAACTTTCTGGCAACATCAGTAATTCTGCAACCTTCCTGATAATTTTTTCCTGTGCAAATGATGTCTTTGAGACATTACAAGACATCCAAGTTTGCAACTTTATTTCTTCACAAAAAAGAGCTTCCTTCAAACACAATTTGCTTAGCACAGCCTTTTGCCTTTTATCCTGTTGAGTGTTACCACATAACTCCTTTGTGTGCAATTCAAAAATTTGAATGTGTACCTGCTTTCTACTTGAAATTTTCAGTTATACAAATTGCCACAAGCTGATTTGTCTGAATTTGCAGTTGTAATTTTCAGAAATAGTGTTTGTCCTCAGGGTTTTGGGCACCAGTGTACTTAATAAATAATGTGTTCTATGTAGATTATAAACAAACATTTGAGATCTACAATCCTACCTTATGCTTGTTTTAACATCAAACATGCTTTTTTTTTTTTTTATTAAATATGAACATAAAAGTGATAATTAAAATAATATTTGTACCAAGAAGCAAGTGTTAAGCATTAATGTTATTAGGTAATGGGGCTTTTTTTATATCTGTTTGTGTCACAAGGTTGTTTATATTTTCCTGTATTTTAATGTTGTTCTATAATCTGATTTAAAATAAAATAATTCTTAATAATCTCTTGTCATAGGCTTCACCATCATTTCCTTCATCAAATTCTCAAGGGAAGAAATTTGGTTTCAAGCATCAGAATTTTTGGCCTCGTAGAGGAATGGGATCCAAAAAGGTTTGTTTGAAACAAAAATTGTAATTTTCTATATAACAATACAACGATCTCTCTCAATTATCTGGCTGAAATAACCACAATTGATTCATTGATGCTAATCTTGAATAGGTTAACATGTTCAGTTGATTTCTAAAAACAGCACTATGAATTGTACATTCAAATGAACTGACTAATTGACTAGCAAATTGATTTCACAGTGTAATCAGATAACGAGAGGTTACTGTATTTCGTATATTGCCATTAAAAGTATTTCCTTGAAACATTTTGTAATGTTTGCATTACTACACACACACACCAGTTTGGTCGATGCACAATAGAGATCACATTCTTGATTATCATCTGCAGTTAAAGAATATGTCAGGATAAAATATATGAAGATTTTGAAAATGGACACTTATAATTTTGTCTTCAGGGTTTTGCATTTATTTACCTTACTTTTTGAAAATGTAGACCATATTCACTGCACATTAAATTGACTTGATTTTACTCTTAGGTTTCATTCCCCAGGATGATGATGACAATAATACACTTAAAAAAGCTGTTAAATATACATAGCAATTTGTGTCATTCAAAAAGTAAAGACTTATTGCTTCTGATATAGCTCTGACAGTATTCGCATTAACAATGTGAATACTGTCTTGAAATAATTAAATTATTTCATAAGAGCAAACCACATGGGATTGAGTATTAAACTTCTGTTGCAGTGACTTGGAGAATGAATCATTTCCACTACTTCTTTGAACTTTAAGATGAGGCTATAATTATATATGATTCAAGTAATTTTAATGTGCTTGCTTGGTAGAAATCTGAATTGGTGAATATTAATATGTTTGCCTATTCAGATTTCTCACAAGCAGTGTAGGAATTATGTATGTTGAACCTTCTTATTTAAACATTTCACACTTGAAATAAGAGAACAGAACACTTCTGCTTTTGGATATATTAATCTCTGTCTCTAATCAAAACAGACATGCAATACATTGCATACATGCTACATGCACGTGCACATACACACACACACAAAGCACTAATATGCAGGAAAAAGGGAATAATTAAGGAAATCAAGGTCAAAGAGTGTTAGATTTAATTACAGTGAATGTTCCATTCAGAAAAGGTTACATGCTGAACTACAAAGCAGAAAATTATGAATGAATATGAAAGAATAACTATTGAATGCAGATGATATGAGGGTGACAGATGCAAAAGTAATTGTTTAACTAATAGTTGCCCATTTTGCTAAAAAAATATCAATCATTGCTACCTCTTCACTGCATGGAGAAACTGAAGTATATGAGAAGGTATTAGAGCTGTTGCAGAAACTAAATAAGAATACAGCAATAGAGATGGGATATCAACACGGATGCTAAAAGAATGTTTAGCTGAACTGCCTATTTGTTTGATCAGGCTATACAGTATTGATTACTATACAATTTGAGTCTCAGAATAGGGAAGATTCCATAGGAGTGGAAAGAATGTATAGTAATCTCATTACAAAAGGGTGGGTCAAAGATCGTTGTATCCAACAATCGACCAGTCAGTCTCTGAGAAGCGCTGGTGAAGATTTTGTAAAAATTGATTAGGGCTTGCATTCAGGAATGGGTTGGTGAATCTCTACTTTGCAATGAACAGCATGGGTTTACTAAGGGAAGGTCATGTTTTAGCAACTTGCTCACATTCTGTAATAATGTTACCATTGAACTTAACAAGGTGAATGGATACACCATGATACGTTTGGATTTTGCTAATGCTTTTGACAGAATACAGCATGGAATACCGTTGCATAAACTGAAGAATATAGGATTGGATAAGAGGATGGCTGATTGAGAGATTTCAAAAAGTGGTATATGGGAGAGTGTGAGATTGCAAGATTTAAGGTAACCACAAACTGGTATAATAAGGGAATCGATTCTTGGTGCACTGTTATTTAATCTGTAGATTAATCACATTAAAAATGGTTTGACAGGTAACATGCAGCTATTTGCTGATGATGCAAAAATAGGCAGGGTAACTAGGAATGCAAGTGATATGTAGTACTTGCAGAATGATTTGAATAGGCTGGAATTGTGGGCATGAGAAAATGGATGTCAGTTCGAGGTCAGTAAATGTAAAGTCATGCACTTTGGCAGGGTGCTCAAGGATCAAAGCTGTATAACTGAGAAGAGATCTCAACAGCCTTTAAAGGAATGCGGAGAACCAAGCAGGGCTTCTGCCCTAATGTCCAATCCTTACCTTCTTATGGTGCACCCTGTTAGGTGTCTACCTAACAGGGTGCACCATAAGGGTGCCAGACCATCATCATTCTGAATGAATGATGATGGTCTGGCAATTTGCGATTTAGCTGACCAAATTATATTCTTGTTGGCTTAAACCACAACATAAAATGATGGTACAACATGATGGAATTTCATGCTAGCTGGGGGTGTTACCTGGTTAAACAAGGTACCCATTGTTTTCTCCTGGGAACCAGGGTTAACAGTGAAAAGTCACCTACTGGAACAAATCCTGAAACGCACCCACAACTCAACATCACCAGAGTTCAGGATCAGTACTATCAACATAAGAAGCCTGAATGGCAAAGAAATGGAACTAGCTGAGGAATTTGATAAGTACCACATTGACATAATAGGGGCAACGGAAACAAAAGTGACAAAAACTGATGAGATCTTTCTGAGCAATAAATACAAAATATTATATTCAGGCAATAACAATCATTGAAAAGAAGGAGAGTAGCTATAGTATTGAACACACAATACAAGGCTAATCTTCTTGAATGTCAAGCAATATCAAGTAGAATGATGTGGGCCAATATCAGAATAGGGAACTGGACAATGAGACTTATTTGTGCCAATGGTCCCACAGAAGGTTCTACTAAGGTAGAAGTGGAGGAATTTTTTGAGGCTTTAGAGAAAGCACCCGACACAATGAAAAATGAAACGTTGGTCCTTGTTGGTAATCTAAATAGCAGAGTAGGAAATGATTGTCAGATATACAAAAATATTTTGGGAAAATTAGGAGAAAAGAGCAAAGCTAATAATAATGGCAAATACTTGTTGGATTTCTGCTCAGGACATGGACTGGTTATTACTAACACAATGTTCCAACATAAAAATGTGCACAAATTCACATGAAGAGAAGAGTCATGGAATAAGAGAAGTCTCATTGGCTATGTTATTGTTGATAGTGACGTTTTCTCCATGGGGCAGGACACTAGGTGTACAGAGGATTTAAAATTGAAAGTGATTACCATTTAGTCTTGAGCAGGATAAAATTGAATTTCATATTGAAAAGAAGAACATGTAAGAAAATTTTAAAGCAAATGAAAGTTGAGCAGATCAGATGTGAATTGTAGACTATGATACACAAACATTCAAGAAAAAAATGAAAGAGTTTGAGAATTTCTCACAGGAACCAAACCTTGGAGATTCAGTGGCGAATTCTGAAGAAAACATTGATTGATTCAGCCAGAGAGGCATGTGGTGAGGTAAAGACATAAAAATCAGAACTCCATGGTGGACACAAGAAGTTAAAAGGCAGTAGAGGAAAAGAAGAAAGCATATCAAAAGTTCCTGGCAAATAAGTCAGCATGTACTCTTAGAGAATACAGAGACAAATGTAAGAAAGCTAAACAAAAGTCATGGGAAGACTTTGTTAAGAACATAGAAAATAAATATCAAGAAGGTGGCAAGATATTTTGGATGTTGTTGAAAAAGCTCAGAAATGGAAGAAAGAGTGCTGTAAAAAGAATTAGAGATGATAAAGGCAACATGAAAACTGGAGAAAAATATATCCTTGATGTATGGAGTAATTACTCCGGCAAATTGCTAAAGAAACAATCAGTGAAAGCACAGAGGTAGAAAAACATTTAATGCGCATGCAATCAGGAATACATATCTATACTTGAAGTAGAAAAAGCCATCAAAAGCTTGAAATATGGAAAGGCAGCAGGAGTAGATGATATTCAACCAGAAATGCTGAAGTATGGTGGTATAAGCGTCTTACAGTGGCTGCACTGCATAGTTCAGAAAGCCTGGACAGTGGGACGAATTCCCGATGATTGGAATAGAGCTCTCATAGTACCCATATATAAAAAGGGAAATAAAACTGAATGTGAGAATTACAGAGGTATTTCCCTACTGAGTGTTCCTGGCAAGATCTATACAAGTATACTTGAGAAACGGTTGAGAAGAATTGTGGAAGAAAAGCTTGGTGAAGAACAAGCTGGATTCAGGCCAAATAGAGGCTGTCAGGATCAGATCTTCACTTTACGACAAATAGTCGAGAAAGCATGGGAATATAACAGAGATCTGTATTTAAGTTTTGTCGATTTGGAAAAGGCATATGACAAGGTGCCAAAAGAGAAGCTATTCAATACGCTACAGTTATATGGTGTCAATGGGGCATTATATCAAGCAATACTTAGGTCTTTATTTTAGTTTTAAGTCAGCATTTAGAATTGAAGGAATTTCAGGAAGATAGTTTATTGTTAAATCTGGTGTCAGACAAGGATGTAGATTATCCCCTCTGTTATTTATTATCAATATGGATCATATTATGAAGGAAAGTGGTATTAAACCTGATATCAAAATTGGAGATGTTAATGTCAGCTCTTTGCTTTATGCAGACGATGTTATACTTCTAAATAAATCTGCTACAAGTCTGCAGGATTCCCTGACTAAATTGAAGAACTGTTGTAAGAGATATGGTATGAAGGTCAGCAATAACACGACAAAGACAATGAAAATGGGCAGAAGCATTATTATTACTTGACACCTCCAGGGAGTCCAAAGACTCATCGAGGGAGGACCCTACTCTTCATCTCTGCCTCCACCACTCAACCCACCAACTACAACGAACCACAGCTGCATCAACGCTATCTGCCTCTCACCACCATTACTACTAGTATTTTCACAGACAATCACAAATATCCATGCCCAAGGCGCGATTTGAACCTGCAGCCTTTTGGCTGGAGAGCGGATATGCCAACCACGCTGGCACTGAAAATATCAACTGCATTTTGAATGGAAAACTTATATAACAAGTAAAACATTTCATCTACTTAGGCATGATTTTTAGTGAAGATGGTAAATTAAATATGGAAATAGACAACAGAATCAACAAAGCTAGTATGGTAGGATGTCAACTGAATAAATTTATATGGAATAAGGGAGAAATTAGTCAAAACATTAAATTAGCTGTATACAAGGCAGTGTTCAAACCAATTTTAACTTATAGATCTTAGAGCTGGTTTAGAAGTAAAATACTTGACCAAAGACTAGAGACTGCAGATATGACAGTCCTGAGAAAGATTAGAGATGTGAACAAATGGCATCAATGGTAATATCATATTAAAAATGAGGATATTAGGAAAGAACTTGACATCATTAGCATCCAGGAATGTGTTAGCAGAGCTAATCTCAGGTGTTATGGTTACTTAAACAGAATGGGAGAGGAAAGATTAGCAAAACAAGTGTTCTCTGCCAGATTAGCAGGAATAAGACCCACAGGAAGACCAAGATATAAGTGGATTGATATCTTGGTGTGCCTTAGAAGATAGAAATATAAGATCTGATAATGTTGGAGTCTTGACAGGTAACAGACTGATTTGGAGGAAAATTGTAGATAGGAAGTTAGTATTGATGTAAATTTTCCATGTAGTATTATCATATCCTGTACACCCCTTGAGGGTACATGGTAGGAATTTGGTGATGATGATGAAATAAAAAATCCCAATTAATGTGTACTGTGTGCTTCCTAAATGCATATGATTTGTCATATCCAGATAAATTATTTTATCACCTTATTGCGGATAAAATTGATTCACATCCCCATATGCTAATTTAGAAATGTATACAGACACTGATTTTTTTGCACAGTTAATTTCTCTCTCTATCTCAAGCTATTTGCATTTGTTCTGCTAACACATTCATGTATTTGCATTTGTTCTGCTAACACAATGATAACATTGTCAAGTTCTTTCCTAATATCCTCATTTTTAATGATACTGCCATTGATGCCATCTGTTCACTCCCTTAATTTTTCTCAGAACCCATCTGTGGTTTCCAGGTTTTTGATCAGGTATTTTATTTCTAACCCAGTTCTCGGATGCATAATTTAAAAATTGGTTTGAGTAATGTCTGACATACAGCTATGCTAGTGTTTTGACTAATTTCTCTTATTCCATATAAGTTTATTCAGTTGACTTCCTTTTACACCAGCTTTAATTTGGCATCTTCACAAAAAATTGTGCACTAAAAATCTTTTTATTGCTCAATTACTCAATTTAGTCAGTGAATTCAGAAAAAATAGCCTCCTCAAAGTTTGCAAAAAAAAAATCAAGAAAAGCTGACCTTGAAGCCCAAAAAAGCTACATTGGAAACCAATTAAATATTCAAAATTTTTATGAGTTGAAAGGTGACTATAAAGCAAAATTGCTCCCATTCTCTTATTTTCATTCCTTCATCCTTCTGAAAATTAAGAAAGATAACCACCTTTTTGTTGTAGCTTTCAGCATATCTGTTATATATCCACTTTCAAGACAACTTTTTATGACCTCTTGAGCAGAGTGAAGTAAAGAAAATTACATGTTTAGAGTTCAACATGTCACTAGCCTTAATGTAAAAATAGAATAAAATATTAAAAAATAAAATTTTTATCAAAAAAGAAAAAGCTGAAAGGTTTCAATTTGGCATATTTAAGGTATTAATCTAATACTTTTTTTTTAATACCTTGGCTGTTAGTGTAATTTTATATTGCTACAATTTGCAGAGACAGGTGCACTGCAGTTTGAAGCACTTATAACATTTTGTTCTATTTTATAATTCTACTTTGGCAATAAAAACTGGTATGTACTCTTCAATGCATTTTTTTTTTTTTTTTTTTCAAAGTTGGGTTTCCTTTGTCATTATCAGGAAGAGAGAAAGCATATAATTCCTTTCTGATCTTATTTGATATATTTTCTTCTTTTGAAAAATAGTTTCTTTAAGCAAAGTGGAGGTTTATCCAAGGCAGCACACTCCTGGTTAACTGATTCTGAAAGAAATAACTGCCTCAAGACTGTTTCATGATGTGTTTTTCTTCATCTTTTAATTCTATCAATTTATTTAGGTTTTTCAAAAAATCCAGTACATATAGCCTTTCCTGGAAGTTCTAGCAGTTCATCTTTCTTGTACAACTCCAGTGATTTCTCAATGATTTTGAGATTCACTTATGTATATACATATGTGTGCACTCATATAGCAAATAACTCCATAGCATTCAGTACCATACAAATGAAAAAAAAATTTCCATATATTTCTTATTGCTATGTGTAACTATTTACATCTGATCTAACTTTTCCTAATGTTTTACCGTTATCTCTTAACTCATTCTCGTCTGTTCATGTAGAATCTCATTTTGTCAAGGCGAGGAGGGAATGGGATGGCAAATGAGTTTGAAACCTGTATCAACTGGAAGCAAGATATGATGAATTATAGAGACTGATGTATTACCACAGGTTCTGCAGCTTCTGCAATTCTTACAGATTTGGACATGAGAATTTTAGTGATTTATATAATTCCTATTTATATTCTACTGTCTCCTTGATTAAATTAATACCATATCTAATTTAAAACCAGACAGGACCATATAACCTCAGTGACCATATTATCTTAATTATCAAAATGCTATTCTCTTGAAAATGAAATAAATAAGTGAATTGTAAAGAAAGAAATGAAAATTCAGATCGATTCAGTTCATGTACCTGTACATAAATGTTAATTTTTTTTTTCCTTTTTAATAAAGCATTCATTCATTTATTTTTTATTTCCATTTGCTCTTGTCATACAGCACATCACTCATGATCCTTAAAAAAATTGTCTTGGTAGGTGTGAATGTACCAAATATGCAAAAAAAAGAAAAAAAAATTTAAAAAAATGCAGTTTTCATAATTTTTCATTATGCTATCTAGTTCAAAGGGATGAAAATAATAGAATGGAACCAATTTTGCTTTATAGTCACATATCAAGAGCATCTCTCATGAACATTTTCAATATTCACAGTCAGTCATTTTGAATTTTACAATCTCTGAGGTAAATTTTTTCATAGATAAAAGGCTGCAGTCGAAATGGTTTTGGAAATACATATTTCATTACATGCATAAGCAAAACACATAAAAAAATAAGACTTGGGGAGTTGACTTAAGGCCTTTTGGGGTAGGGTACAAAATCGTAGAACACCTAAAACAAGTGGCCATCTTGAAAATACAAATATGAAATCAAAAAAGTACATTAAAATGTCAAATTTAAAAAAAAAAAAAATTTAGAAATTAGACAATCTGGAAATAATCTTTGATTAATTTTAAAATGCTGAAATGTCTGAAATAGAAAGAGGAAAATTTTTTTCCTATATACAATTTTCCTGGAGGAAAATTGTAGATAGGAAGTTAGTAATGATGTAAGTTTTTCATGTACTATCATATCCTGTAGCACTCGACTGCTCTTCCATAAGTCACCCCACCATCTCCATGACTTGATTCACCAATAGTATTTTTTTTTTCCCTGTAAATTTTATACCAGTTTAGGGTTTGAACTATGAGATGGTGATAGTTACCTGTTGTTTCCTTGTGCATTTTTTGCTATGTTTGATTGTAGATACCATGATAATTTTCAAGGTGAATGATGAAAGTGGAGACTGGCTGCCTAATCCCTTTAGCCAGTTAAAAAAAAAAAAAAAGTACAGATAATTTATGGAGAAAGAAAATTCCACACTTTTATTTTGTAATTTTCTGGTAATGCATACCTCATTATGGAGCGGAATTAAGCCTGTTTTTCAAAGCAAACAGACCTTACCACTTAAATGTGAATGAAATACATTAGTCATCTTAAATTTAATATCAGTGGTATTGCAATTTTAATGGGCACTTTGTATACATGTCAGTAATCGATGGGTAGTTAATTGTGTCTGCATGCACACCACTAGATTCTTAGTGATGTCATGTGCTTGTAGGTAGACGACAAAGCTTGTACATATGCAAGTGTGTGTGTGTGTGTGTGTGCGCGCATGCAAACCTTACCACATATTCCACTTACTGGGACTATAATCATATATATGCAGAAAAAATAAGGCTCATACTGCAATATTACAAAATAGAAATAGTCATATAGTGCTTGTCTTAAAACTATTAATCACTCCAATGACTATATGGATGAAATATATCAAATAATCTGTGCTTTATATTCATATTCTTTCACCTTCAAGGACAAGCACTGTATGAATATTCCTAATATTCATATATGATGTCTCACACATTATTGTTTGTCATTACAATTTTTTTTAACATTTATTAATTGGTTTCTCTTTGTAGACAAAAATACAGGCATACCCCAGGAATGCAACACATTAGGTTCCAGACCCACTGTCATAGCAAATTGCTTTTTTTTCCTTTTTTTTTTTTTTTTTTCACTTGTAGATGCATGTAATGGTTTAATAACATTTTTAAGCATATATCTGCATAAATGATATAAAGTATTTATTTACTTCAGATACAGGAACAAATATTTAGAATAATTTCACAAATGAAAATTCTGAATATGTTGGCTTAAGGGTACATTCCAGTAACTAGTCAGCATGTCCCCTCAAGCCAATCAATCTACATCAATTTACACCATTAAAAGTTTTTCCATTTTGGTAAATAAAGTTATCACATTTACAGCTGTAGCACTTTTATATCTTTGTTTTTCGCAACTGTAACAACAGTAGGGAGAGATAAGCATAACTTGGAGCCTCTCTCTTTGGTGTCAAACACCTGAGGCCTCTCTTAGATGTTTGACACCCCATCATTACTAAATTTAATAATTTTAATGTTAGCATCTAATTTAATAGATTTATGTTTGGGTTTTCGTCTTTTCACTGGAGCATCAACATTCTTACTTTGAATTTTATCTACCACTTATTTATTTAGCATATGGAGGAAAATACAAAAAAATATTGAGAAAAACAATATACAGACTGACAGTTCATTTAATCAGTTGATGACAATGTCTATAAGTAAATTCAAATTCCTGACATCTCTGGGAAAGGTATGGGGCAGTCATCAGTGATATGATTCAGTCTGCACAGCACCACACATGCAAAAGGGTGACTATGAAATTCCTCACAGATGTATTAAATGGGCACAGCAGCCTTGTCCAGTTCTAAATCTGTTTATCCAGAGGTATCGAGGTAATTGAATCCTGGTGATTCTTTGGTTAGATCTGTGATAAGGTACTTGTTTGTAGTTCATTCCAGAGTCTTCTCCACCAGTTCTGGGACCCATCATCTGGTAATTCCATAAGCCTTATGGAAGATCTGGAGTAAAGAGATATCTTGATTAATTGGAAGATGCATATTATTTCTGAATTTCCTTTTATGATAGCTTCTCTTCTGAAGCATGGAGGAGTGATGTGGGAAAGAACAAGTAATCATGTGAGAGGAGTAGATCGTAAGGTACCAGAAATTAAAAATATCACAACACAGAGAGATGTAACAAGCAACAAACGTCAAATAAACTGAGTTCATCAATGCTGTGCATCGGTTGATTCATAGCTGTGTCATGTCACTAAAACTGTCATATGAGTGAATGCAAGATGCTATAAATGTGAAGTCATTGAAAAGCATCATAAGGTGGGGCATGTTGTTATTGTAGTTACTTGAGTAGTTAAATTACATTTACTATTGATTGTTTTCTCTTTGCTTTATTCAATAGTAAACGTAACTTAAGTTACATTTACTGTTGAATGGTTTCTCTTTGTAAACACAAAAATAGTTTGCTTAAGTAGTTACTGTACTACAAGTCAGATTATTACAAGCTCTGACTAGAATGTCCAAAATTGTAACTTCATGCAGAAACAAGTAACCTTTCAAGATTCCTTGAAAAGAGATATTTGGAAGTTATTTCCTGAATGAGGCATTCATAATGTAGGTAGTACATGAGACAATCTGAATTTATAAGTGCTTCAGAAACTTTTGTGAAATAGAAAAAACAGTATATGAACACAGGCACAAGAAAGTTTATCACTAAGTTTTATAACCAAATATTTCAATCTGAAACTTGTAGATCATCTTTAGTGTAACTGAAAATTAAAGGTAGAATAACAATAGTAATTTCAAAAGAGTACAGTAGGTATAAAAGTTCATGCATATATACAGTTCTAAAAAAAAGTTATTCTTTATAATTAAGATAAATCAGACTCCCAAATTTTTGGTAAGGAAACGGTCATTCTGGGTTCAAGTCAAAATGCTTCAGCACCATGAATAACTGTTTAAATTTAGAATTGCATTGATGTAAAATACTGTTCTTCAACCAGAAAATTCTGTGGTTCATGTCAACTCTTCTTTGTTAGACCAGACTTTTTGGATCTTTTATAGAGGATGTAGGATTACAGTTATGCAGCCTCTTCTCAACTGAACATCCTGTTGGTCCAAAGTATTGAGAAAACAATCATAAGGAATTTGATAAACCTCCAGAAGGAAAAGAAGAATACAGAGTTATATTTTTTAGTATCCTTAAAATTGGTTCAGATTGTCAATGAAATTTTTTTCTTTTATATTGTCAGTGCTCAAAGAAAACTGGATCTTTGCTAGGCATCACATTAAAAGATAACAAATGGAAACACCTGGATAAGAAGCCAGATATCACAGACATCATTCTTTACCACAAGTGACTAAAATGGAAATGGGCTGGACATCTGTCCAGAAGAGAAGACAAGCGATGGACCACAATACTAACAAAGTGGATTCCAAAAGAAGGGAAACGAGGCTGAGGATGTCTTAAAAGAAGATGGGATGATGAACTGTCAAACTTTGTTGGAAAAATTGGTCAATCAGCCAAGAACAGAGAAAGATGGAAAGAGCTGGAGGAGTCCTTCGTTCAGCAGTGGACTGAAAATGGCTGAAAAGAAAGATATATACATACACAGGGTGATCAAAATTAAAGTATCCCTGTTTAAGGCCTTATGGAGCACCATCCAGTGATCCAAATGCTAGAAGGTTTTCAGGAATGCATTATGCACCATGAGGTGATATTTAAGGGAAAGGGGGGGTCAGTTCAAAAATTCACTGCTGGGGCATTGTAAATACCAAATGCATAGAATTTGTATATCACACAACTCGACAGGTGCCAGTGGGTATGGACTATGCAAAACCCACATGCAATCTAACAAATTCCTTTGCATTCACTAGAAGTTACTGTCTAACGTGAATTTACAGCTTTGTTTATCATTGAACCATTCTTCTTTGAGGACATTTGCCAGTCAGGTCCTGTGACCTGCTCAGTTACTACCGACCAGATATCACAATATGATAAACAATTTTGTTGTGCTGTAGCAACAGCAGCCCCTGTGCATGAATTCAGTCATTGCCTTGCAGGATGGGAGCACTCCACACATCAGCCAATCAATATAAGAGGTTTTTAAGAACATTTCACAAAGGACAATGATCAGCTGTGCATTTCCCACTGCATGGCCACCTCATTCACCTGATCTGATCCCCTGTGATTTCTGGCTCTGGGACACGGTTTATCAGAACCACTCTGATAACTTGCCAGCTTTGAAAGCAGCATTTGCACATCAGTCCTGACCAGCTGTGTTCTATCATTGAACACAATATGCAAAAGATGCAGTTTGTGCCATACCAGGACGGACAGCACATTGAACAGTACAGCTTGTTAATACATAATGGAAGTGAATAAAAATGTGTTATTTGTGCTTGTCACTTTTCTATTTCTTTCACACACACACAGAAAGATTACTATATCTACATTTGGTATCATACAGCAACACAATGGTGGTGAATTTTGGAACTTTTTTCCTCATATATTGCTTCTGCATGACGTACAATGTATTTCTGCAAAGTTTTGCAGCATTTGGATCACTGGATGGTGCTCCACAAGGCCTTAAACAGGGGTACTTTAATTTTGATCATCCTGTGTGTGTGTGTGTATATATATATATATATATGGGGGGGGGTGAAAGATTTAAAAGAAACGTGAAATGATTTGAGAGTGGCAATGTATGGAGATTTGATGATAAGAGGTGTGGTGAATGAAAAGGTGCACAAGGTCTGTTTTCTGGGAAGTAGAATGGCCAGGATAGTTGAAGCATTGTGTTAAGAGGTGTACATGAGCAAAAGAGTTGCTAGTGGTAGTTGACATGAATGATTTGACGAGAAGAATGTAAAGAGGGATGTCATGAGGCTCTTTAGGAGAGTGAAAGATAACAGTGTGGTAGGTAAGGTAGTCAGCATGCTGCCCAAGTATGATAACGATGAGTTGAGAAGGTGAGTGAAGATTATGAATGGTATTTTTCTATATATAAATATATTTATATATATGTATGTGGATCAGATATATATATCTGATCCACACACGAAAGGCCATGAGACCTATAGCACATTAGTGCGTGTGTGTGGGCAAGAGGAATCTGTTCACATTTTACTTAAACAGCTGAAGGTTGTAATCTTTGGGGAAGACAGAGTCGGGGAGACTTACAAAAGGACAGAAGTAGATGGGATGAAGGAGGAGGCAGTGAAGTTGGTTTGGTGTGTTTCAAGATGGACTGGAAAATGATATTTATTTGCTAATCAACTCTTGTTTTGATGATTTTGGAGAGAGAGTGGAGGAATAATTGTGGCCAATTCAGCAGAGCACTGTCCATGGAAATATCTGTAGAAGAGGCACAAGGCAGAATGTCTGTGAGAGAGAGAGGGGGGGGGATTGAAGTGGGTGTGTGAGAGAGGGGGGGATTGAAGTGGGTGTGTGAGAGAGGGATCATTAATTAGTCAGATTGCCCTCTTCTGGATAGAATCGAGCAATCTTAGAAAGAATTTGGGATTTGTATAGGGTGAGCAGCTGTGAGGGTGTGAAGTGGTATCTCATGTGAAAAAGTACACCAAATTTTTTGGTGGCTGCAGAAGCTATAATTGAAATGTTAGGAAAGATTGGTGGTGCAGGTCAGTTCAAGTAGAGAAATCTGATCATGTTTGGATACATCACTATTACTGAAGGTGGGGGGGGGGGATGATCGGGCAGGACTGGGTTTTGGTGGCATTGAAGTTTACAAGGTTGTCCTTGTCCCACCAGGATATAGCTAGGAGTAGCTAGCTATAGATCTGAGTTCAGGTCACTGGTCATGGTAGATCTTGAGGATTCCCAAGATCCACCTCTCTCTGAATGAAAAGGAGGAATGGCGTGTACCATCAACAAAGCTATGAATAGGATTGGAAGTCTGAGAGAGAGCAGGTTGCTTATTTACAAGAAGAAGAGAGTGGGTGAAAGAACAGAAAACCCTGGGGTATTCTTGTGTAGGTGGGGAAATCTGAAGAGAGTAGACCATCCATCATGACACATAGTGAGCAACCCGTGAGAAATTTGGCAATCCAGTTGCAGAGTGAGGAAGGCAGACCATAGGATGGCAGTTTGTTAAGTAGGCCCCTGTGCCAAACCCGATCAGATGCCTTTGAAATGTTGAGGGCAACCACGTGAGTTTCTCCAAATTTCTCCATGGCCTTACTGTATAGGTGCCTAGTAAAAGCAAGATCAGCTGTAGATCATGACTAGCAGAATCCATGTGCTTGTCACTGATTAGTTGGTATGACTCTAAGTGGTTCAAGAGTTGGTTGTTGATGACCTTCTCCATAATTTTAGAGATAACAGAAGTGAGAGCATTTGGACAGTAGTTCGTTGGTTGACTTTTATCACCTTTCTTTGGGATGGGATGGATGTGGACCTGCTTCCATGTTGTAGAGTAGATGCAAGTTGAATACTATAGATTGAAGAGGCGATACAGGATAGGTGTCAGTATTGAGGCACAATATTTTAACACAAGACCAGATGCCTTGTTTGTGTTTAGGTTATTGAGCTTCTTTGGATTTCTTTTTGTCGATATACTATGGGCAACATGAAGGGAGCCATTCTTGTTAGCATGGAGGGAACTTTTCCCAGGTCATCGATGCAGGAATTTGAAGAGAAGGGTGCCAGTAAGTTGGCTTTGTCTTTAGATGAATTAAATACAGTACCATCTGGTTGTGAGAGTGGTTTCCAACACTCTCACAAAGAATGGGCAGCTGGAGTTTTGTTCTTGAGCCATTTATGGTAAGCAGAGGTTTTTTTCTTTTACAACATTGGCACACTTTTTTGAGAACCAAAGCTTGGATAGTGGCTGAGAATTTGGAGAGGAATAAGGGATAAAAGCCTTCATTCCTGTGAGGATGATTTCTGTTATTCAGTCTGAGCAGATATTTGGAATAAAAGTTGCAGAGGTCCTCCCAGTTTGCACCCTTGTAGTGCCAAAGGACACAAGACTGCAAACTGGTGGGAAGGTTGTTCTGTGGCAAAAGAGATTTGTATGAAGTTTTCCTCTAAGTTTCCAAGAGAAGGACTGACAACCACAGTATACCTCGAAGGGGAGATTGTTAGGAGGAGATCAAGTGTGTTGGCAAATTGGAGGGGATTGTCAGGTATTCTGGTAGGAAGATTGGTGATCAGAGGTAGGTCATTGCTGAAGGCATACAACTCAGCATACGTGCCTGCTTGATCCATAAAACTGGAGAAGGGGAGCCAATATGAGTTGTGAACATGGAGGTCACCAAGAAGGCTGACCTCACTATAGGGATATTTTGATTGCAGAAAGTCTATCTTTAGAAAGAGATAGTAGGAAAGGTCGGAGTGATTGACAGAGTCTGGAGAGTGGTGGAGAGAGCATATGAAAAAGGTAGATTGGTTTAGTATAGAAATTTTGAGCCAAAGCAGATCGAACAGTGGGGATTCAAGAATCTGCAGTCTCTGGCATGGTATGTCAGAGACTGCACACAGCTTTATCTTCTGTGTGCAGTCTCTGACGTTACACAGCTCTGCCATTTATCAGAACTGACAGATAGAGCTGTGTAACATGTAGTTTGGGCAGTTGAGGTTGCCATTTGGAGTTAACTTTTTTGTAGGAGAATTTTTGAGATCTGCAGTAAAATCGCATTTCTTTTGGTTGTGGTTCATTGTATTTTGTGAGGAAGTGGAGCATGCAGTGAGAGGTGGTAGCTTTCAAACATACTGCCCACATTGCATTAGCTCAGTCTCCCTCCAGTCATGAACCGGCAAATTACGTGTATGCAGGATTTAATGCTAGCTGATTGGGATGCCTGCAGATTCGTTACTAACGGGTTCGGTCCCATTATACTATCCAGTGGCAGGCGTGCAGAATTGTTTTACTGCTGTGCCCTCAAATGGGAGAGGATTCTGGCCTCCTACAGTGAGATTGGTATGTTATTTAGGGTGTCTCACTGCGTGTGTGTGGGGGGGGGGGGAGAAACCGAAACCCTTGCTCTAGTGACTATGTTTGGTCACTAGAGCAAGGGTTTTGGCTCAGGTCTCTAATAAGCAAGGTGGTGGTATTTCACTGGGTGACGAAAGACATCTGCCACCTAGGTATGCTAGCAGAATTGTGTGAGGAAAAGGAGTTCATTTTATGAATATGTGGGAGGAGTTTGAGAGGTGGATAGAGCTGTATAAAAGAAATGGTCTAAATTTGAATGGATTTGGTGTGAGTCGGTTGGAGAAACTGTTACTACAAGGGAGAATGACTGAAGTAAATATGAGACCTGAGGCAGTTGGTCTAGTGGAAGAGTAAGGTAGGCAAGTTTGTGAATGGAAAGGTGAGTGACGAGAATGAGAGAGAAAGAACACAAGAATGAAACGGGAGAGGTAGAGTGGATTGGGAACACTGTATAAAAAAGTGTAGATGATGGGTAACAATTAGGTCTTTGGAGGGGTGTAATGTCAGTGATGATAGACAGGAATGGACAGAGGGGAGTGCAGAGGATTCATATCCAAGAAATGGGGTTAGTGGGGCTTGTTATAGAAAGAGAAATGAGCTAGTGTGTATATTTACAAATGATAGAAGTATTCAAAAAAGGGGAATGAAATTGTATCGTTGATAGTTCGTTCACCCAAAAATTGTTGGTGTAAGTGAGATGTGGTTGAATGAGGATGACATTCTGACAGGAATAGAGATGAAGGGATATGTAATCGTTCATGAAGACTTACAAAGCAAAAGGGAGGAGGAGTGTTATTGATGATGGCAGAGTAGTTGTATCCATCTGTATGGTAGAGATGCAAAGAGCAAATACTGATAGTGGTAAGCAGTATGGTGTGAAGTGGAGGTGGACAGGATGAGATGTTTACCAGGTCTGTAGCAACATCCTGCTAATGTTAAAGGCAGTGAGAAGGAAATGTTTAGACAAAGTGGTCTGGCTAGTAAGAAACGGTGATCATTATGGACAATTTCAATTGTGGTAATATAGACTGGAATGAAGAGACAGCATCAGGAACCAAAGAGAATGAATTTCTTGTGTTTTTAAGGGATAATACCTTAAGCAGTATGTAACAGAGCCCCCAAGTGGATCCATGCATCTTGGATTTGATTATCTCATCAGAAGATATTGTAAATGAAGTGTCACATCATCCTCCACTTAGTGAAAGTGACCATGAAGTGATCACCGGGTGGTAGTCAGTCATATCAGGAATTTTGTGAGAAAGCTATAAGGTGAGTGATTATGGCAAACTCAGGAGGCAGCTTGCAGCGATATCATGGAATGAGGAATTGCATGGGAAGGAAATCAATGCTACTTGGTCTCTACTTGAAAGTGAGTAGAAGGGCTATGTACTGGCAGTACATATTAGTTTATTTTAATGATATTGATTAAAACACAGAGTGATAAGAAAGGAACTAATTATTATTGATTATCTAAATAAAAATACTAAATGCTCCTCAAAAATCCCTTCCATTGCCTGTCACACAAGACTACAGCAAAACTGTTATCACCTCATGCATTCAAGGCACATTTGAAAAGATATCTAGAGTGGTTAATAAATATCAACTATGCACCATATTTAAACCATATAATTTCATGTTTCAGTTATTTTTCCATACTTCTGAATCAATTCTTTTCACAACTTTTAATAATATTTAACATCAGTTAAATAGGTGATCATGTAATTGAAAATGTATGTAATTAGTTGCATTAAATTTGGTGCCGACTCCAAAAAAATCTCATGTGCGACACTCAGCTAATGCTAGGGATGTGGTGGACAACTGGGAGGAGTTCTCCATCATGTCCCACGACAGTGAGGGGTGGGGGGGGGGCAACTACACCAACTCGCATGTCCCTACCCTTATGGTAGTTTATGCAAGCTGGTGGTGTCTGGGCAATTGTTTGAGTTTATCTTCAAGGTTTACTGCAATGGTGAGCTCTGTGAAAGTCTCAGTGCTGAAGTTACCCCCTGAGGAGGCTATGCTTTATGCAGGACCTTTCTAGGATGCATACCTGCCACGAGAACCTGAAGAAGTGTCCACCACACCACCCCTCTCACAGCCATAACCTCTTCCTGTCCCCAAGAAGGCTCCTGGCAAACACTATGCCAGATACACCGACACTAAAAGGAGGAAGCAACTTAAGGATGTGGCAAGGAAATATGTGCAGAGTAATCCTGTGGTGGCCACGTACCAGAACGATCACCCCGAGGTGCACAGAGTCACGATATGAGGAAATCAATCCTGGAAGACAAGTAGTAAGGTAAGCACTTCCGTGGCAGGTCAAGGCTCACTCAGGCATGGCTTTTGAGGCAGACAGCACTGTAGCGCTGGGTACCACAAACCACGAGTGTACTGCAATGCCCTCAAGTGGAAAGAGGAGGCCCCGGGCATGTGCTGCAGCACTAGCAAGGTGCAGCTCCTGCACTTTGAGCCTCTCTGCAGCCTAATAATGGACAGCCATCCCAAGCATGTCCTCATGGACTGTGTTCGGAAGTACAATGGCTGTTTCATACCGACCTTCAAAGCTCAGGATCAGGTGTATCACTTGGTAGTCTGCTGTCATCACCTCAACAGGAAGCCCAATTCCTACAAATCTATTTTGTGGGTGAGGACAAAAGGGAAGTGTGCTTGAGGTCAGCAACTTTCCTGATGTCAAACAGGGATTGGTCTTGTCATCCTGCAGAAGATGCTACACGACATCAACAGCTACATAAAGGACCTGAAGACCTCCCTGGACAAGGTACCTCCAACCTGCAAGAAGTTTGAAGTCATCATCCATGCAGATAAAAAGCCCACTGATGTTCATGGAGGTCACTTCAATGCACTAACAGTAAATGAGGTAGCTCTGGTGATTGTTGGTCAATTCGAGCAGCGAGACATTGTGCTGCAGAGCCATGACCACACACTGCAGCTCATCATCGAGATCCACCGGTCGTACGATATCCTGCAGTACCTGCTCCTGTTCTGCTATGGCAAGAATGGGTACTCCATTTCCTTGCCTCAGCATGACCCTGAGACCAAGTTGCCCCTCAAGAGGACAGTCCCTGCAGCAAGCTTCTACTCTTGCATCATGGTCAGGCAAGTTCCCTTTCCTGACCATGGTATACTTCTGCTCCCTCTTTAGTCGATTTTTGGTTGACATGTATGCCAAAATAGAGACTGAGAGGTTGAACTACCTTAGGAACAACCAGGCACAGCTGAGGGCAGACAGCTACATTCACCATAGGAATGCTGTGGGGGGGGGGGGGCAGGATGCCGATGCTGCACAGCTGGGTCAAATGGCGGTGCTCTTATCATCCTTCACTGGGGACCTCACTACATGCATGAGCAGACTCAAGGTGCCTTCGCATACATCTACCACCACTGATATCCTAATCTGATCATCACTTTCACCTGTAACCCCAGATGGAAGGATATCATAGATGCACTGCTGCCTGGGCAAAAGTCCCACGACATCATAATCAGGGTGTTCCATCTCAAAGTGAAGATGATGATGGCTCTCTTCAACAAAGGCAGTCTGTTTGGGGGAGTGCAGTGTTTCTTGTACTCTGTGAAGTGGCAAAAGTGGGGTCTGCCTCATATCCACATCTTGCTGTGGCTAGAGCAGTGCATCTTTCCTGACATGATCGACAAAGTCATCTGTGCCAAAATACCTGACTCTGAGCAAGATTCTCTCCTCCACAACATTGTCATGGCCAACATGATTCACTGCAGCAGCTTGAAGCACAATTAGTCCTGCATGAAAGGCTGGTGGTTCCCTACAGCCCTGTCCTGTCACATATTTTTGATGCTCACATCAGTGTGGAATTATGCAACTCTGTCAAGTCCATAAAGTACATTTGCAAATACGTGAACAAGGGCAGTAACCAGGTAGCTTTTGCCCTGGAGAATGAGAGGGATGAGGGGAAGTTGTACAAGAGTGGGCAGTACAACTCGGAGGCTGTTTGGTGGATCTTGGCATTCCCCATTCATGAGAGGTGCCCCACTGTCTTCCATCACATCATGACAAGCACGGGGACACTACCTTGGAGGAATCTGTCCTGTGTGATTCTCCCTTCAAGCTGCAGGAGCTGTTCATAGTGACGTTGGTGTTCTGTCAACTCTCCAATCCTTGAGTCTTTGGGAGAAGTGCAAAGACAGTCTCTCATAGGACATCATGCAACAAGTGGAGAAGGAGTTGTAAGGCAGTGCGCAGCAAGTGATGGACGAGGAGTACAACAGATGCTGTTCACTTCAAGAATGGTCAACATGTGTACTTCACCTTCAACAACTTGGCTGAGAAGCTATGCAAAACTGATGATTTTGCAAAAACCCTCCTGTACTCTGAGGTCCCTTCTTACTTTGTGTGGAAGAATGACAAGTTCATGAGAAGGAAGTGTGGGAGGGGAAGGATGTCGATCGCTGGCTAGGAGTGAAGGACCATGCACTGGAAGGATGTACACTATCCACTCAAACAACACCAAGTGTTATCATCTCCGCCTGCTGCTACATGAGGTTCAAGACCCAACGTTCTTTTCAGAGATGAAGACTGTGAATGGTGTCCTCCATCCCACATTCCAGTCTACATGCAAGGCATTAGGTTTACTGGAGGATGACAAGCACCACCTTGGAGGAATCTGTCCTGTGTGATTCTCCCTTCAAGCTGCGAGAGCTCTTCACAGTGATGTTGGTATTCTGCCAACTCTCCGATCCTCTGGGTCTTTGGGAAAAGTACAAAGACAGTCTCTCAAAGGACATCATGTGACATGTGGAGAGGGAATTGTAAGGCAGTGCGCAGCAAGTGATGGACGAGGCATATAACAGATGCCTGGTGCTGATTGGGGATGCAGTGTTGTCTTTGGGAGGACAGGGTTTGCCACAGTACGGCCTGCCTCAGCCAACAGGGTCAGGAGGAGTCTTGGGAAACAGGAACTATCTTAAGGAGACCAGCTACGCCTTGGCACAAGTAGTCTCAAATAACAAGGGTTTACTAACAGATGAGCAGCTCGCTGTCTATTGGCAGGTTCTTAGCAGCATGGAGTCAGGTGCTGGGCAGGTCTTTTTCCTTGATGCTCTTGGTTGTACTGGGAAGACCTTCCTCATTAACTTGCTCCTGTCGAAGGTAAGGAGTGATCGTAGCATCGCCTTGGCTCTCGCATCATCTGGCATTGCTACTATTGTGTTGGAGGGAGGCAAGATGGCCTACACTGTCTTTAAGCTGTCCCTCAACCTCATCCATACAGAAACACCCCTGTGCAGCATCTCAAAACAAATCAACATAGCCCAAATGCTGCGGGACTGTAGGCTCATTGTTTGGGATGAGAGTACATGGCACACAAGGGGGGGGGGGGTTGAGGCACTGAACATAACCCTCAAAGACATCAGGGGCAATGAAGTGATGGGGGGAAGTCATTGTGCTGTTGGCTGGAGGCTTGCGGCAGACTCTACCAGTAGTGCCAAGAGGGAACTTGAGTTGACGAGGTTAAGGTGTGCATCAAGGCATTGTATCTATGGACCCTCATTTGGAAACTCTTTTCATGGTTCTTCATGAAGAACATGAGGGTTCACTTGAGAGGCAATGAGCAATTCTCTGAACTCCTACTCAGAATAGGGGACAGAGAGTATCCTGAGTCCGAGGGAAAAGGCCTCGATCAGTAGTGATGACCCTAGCAGACCTCACAGCCACGATATATCCTGATGTCATCGATATCAAGGAGAAATCCATGGACTGCCTGTGCAAGCATGCCATTCTGACCCCCAAGAACGACGAGGCTGCTGTCATTAATGATAATCTACTCAACTCGTTTGAATGGACAGAAATGGAGTACAGACCTGTGGACTCGGTGGTGTAAATGGATAACGTGGTTCACTACCCCGTGGAGTTCCTCAACACCCTCAACCCTCTTGGCTCCCCAGCCCACAAGCCTCAAAGTGGGGACTTCAGTGATGCTGCAGAACCTCAACCTGCCCAAACTCTGCAATGCCACTGGGCTGTGAGTGAAGGCCCTCCACAGGAATGTCATCAGCTGTGCTCAAGAGAGGAGTCAGTGTTCATACCACTCATATCATCAGAGTACCCCCTCGAGTTCAAGAGGCTGCAGTCTCTCTCCCCCCATAGTCTGCTTTGCTATGACTACCAACATATACCAGGGGTAGTCGCTGAAGGTGGCAGAGACAGAGTGAGCTTACCCAGCAGCCTGGTGATCCTAGCACCTGAGGGGAGAACCACCAATGTGGTCTACAAAAAAGTTCTTAAGTAGAGAAAAAAACGTAGGAATTTTTTGCATTATTTTTTTCACTACAATCTTTTTTATTTCTTCATTAAATGTTATATTTCGAAGTTCACTTCATCGTTTTTGTTTATTAGTTTACATTTACTTTTGTGAACGCTTTCGAAGCACAGGTACTCTTCTATTATATCACAAAACCAATTCATAAAACAAAAAATGCTATATACCCAGAAGTATTATAATTTGATAATTTAAATAACAGACATCTATAAATTTCAAATTCTATGTACAGATGTCTAAAAATATAATGTGAGATATCAAATTAAAGGGAATTTCAACTTGAACATGAATGTGTTGTTGGTTATTCATTCGATGGAATTTTAATAATTACAGGGTGTTGCTTGACATGGGGTAGTTGTGCTAAATTTAAATTGTTCATTGCAATCAAAGGAAAGTTTATCGGAGTCACAATTGGATTTATAGTAATTAAATACCGTAGCAAAGTACGAGTATCAAGCTAGTGTGGTTCAAACAGGGTGGTTCAAAATTTCACGTACAAACTTTGAGGGGAGGTAGAGAACATCAAAATCAACCATATTCACATAGGAAAGCATGACCAGAAATGCCACCAGAAGGTACTAACAGGGACACAAAGATACAGAAATAACACAAGGCAGTAAGTAGTGTGAAAAACTTTATTAGGCATAACTGAACAGTTCAATAGTAGTTGGATACATAGTATGGTAAATGAGGTGCATGTCTGCCATCTCAGCGTTCGAAAAATGGCACATGTTCTTCGTACGACATCGAAGCTCAAATGAGGAAGCCCCAGTTTCTCACCTGGCGTGCTGCCGAACATCGCCACCTATCATTTTCGGGTGGCGTTTCCGGTCGTGCTTTCCTATGTGAATATGGTTGATTTTGATGTTCTCTACCTCCCCTCAAAGTTTGTACATGGAATTTTGAACCATCCTGTATATATTTTATGTAATTTAGAAACCCTGCTCTAGATCAAATGGGGAATCTTTTGAAGCCATCCCAGTAAGTGGTGCAGTGGTATCACATTTCATTGAAATTCATCTTCCACTGAAAGACATTCACAAACTGTATTCATGGCCATGGTGGGATTTGGATCCACAGCCTGTTGATTGGAAGTGTCGTATGCTATCCGCTTGGCCAACCAGGCCAGCTAATATTAATCATATCAAACGTGCATTGTATTATTAACAGATCATCTTATCTAAGAATACATTTTCCGTTTTTAGTCTTTTTTTTTTTTAAATTAAATTGTACACTGGATTTTAAATGGTATGAGTTATGATCCATATGTAGATCATAACATAACTTTCTTATGACTTAAATGAGAGGGAAGACCTATTTTATCCAGCTGCATAATCTTGTAAAAACTGCCTAAATGAAACATGAGTTCTTGTTTCATGTGTTGTTAAATTAGTAATTTAGATGAAAGTTTGTGATACTACGTAATTATGGTCGAACCATCTTTAACTTCACATATATGAGAACATTTGCAAGTCATTACTTATTACTTTTGACATTTCTTCACAGTATTCTTGATTGGGGCAAAAGCAATCTAGTCAACTTCAATGCTTCCAAATGCAGTTTTACTTGTTTTCTGATAGAAAGAGGCCTCCACTTGCTTTACATAATTTTCAGCTGAACAGTCAAAGACCAAATCTCTTCTTGGACTGACTCTTACTCCAAACCTTTCCTGGCACAATCATATCACTTCTGTTACACCAACAGCTTCCAAAAAACTTGGCATCCTTTTCCAGTCAAGATGGTACTTCTCTGCCAAACAGTTACTTACACTGTATAAATCCCAAACCCGACCAACATTGGAACACTGTTCTCATGTATGGGGTGGTGCACCTAAAACTTCTCAAATAACTCTTGATGATGCTCAGAAAAGGGTCTGGTTGATAAATGACACTTCTTGACACTTTTCTTACAGACTCTCTTCAGCCACTTTCCCTTAGAACAGTGTTTCCCAAACTGTGGTCTGCGGACCCCCAGGGGTCCGCAGGATAGTTTATTTTCATTTAACTTTATCTTATCATGTTGTTCACACCTGGCCTAATTGATATGTTCATATTCTTCTGAATATCTCCATTTATAACAGTATTGCATTGTCATAAATGACACATTTAGTGTTGTAAAATTGTAATTTATTACTTCAACTTTATGATATGTAAAATATAAAAAATTTCCATTTTGGTTTTTATGAGGGCCACAGTGAATTAACATTCGCTACAGGGGGTCTGCGACATCAAAAAGGTTGGGAAACACTGCCTTAGAAGATCAGTTTCTTCATTCAGCTATTTCATGGCCATTGTTCAGCAGAAAATGCATCCATTATGTCTCATATTTCTGACAGATCTACAGGAACTTATACTACAGCTGCTCAACATTCTTCTACAGTCGAACTACATACTTATCAAACCTGCTATTCCCACTCATCTTTCATTCCTTCCACCCTAATTCTGTGGAACAGTCTTCCTCATGAAGCATTTCCTGATCCTACCCTCACATGGCATCTGTTAGCTATAAGACTGTTCTCCCTTTTCATGTGTGGGATAAAAAATAACTTTAGCCTGTATATTCCACACGACTCTTTACAACCTAGTTATAAATATTCATAATATTGCTTCAAAGGTCTAAATGTTGACTCGCCTATATGAATCAACATTTTCATTGGTGGGCTGGTTCAAAAGTGTCAAACCATTGGTTGGACATACCTGCCTTATCCTGTCAAGTCATTCAGGAGGTTGGCTATTATGGATCTCCAACTATTTATGTCTTGGGTGTTACAAGGAATGGCTGATTACAGCCCAGCTTATTTTCTTTGCTTATTTCTCTTGATGTTAACATATTCTTCATTCTGTTAAAAGTTGATTTTGCAATTTCTATTCTCCTCATTTCTGCTTTGCATTTTCCATCCTCAGTAATTAAATGCTTAAATGAGTATAACATTTGACTTGCTCTATAATTTGGTTTTTAACTTTGGAATATATTTTTATCTGCTTACTATCATAACTAGTTTTTTTTGGAATTTAATGTAAAGCCATATTTTTTACTTGTTATATTTATTTGCTTTATTAACTTTTGCAAGTCTCTCTCTCAACACTCAATACATCATCTGCATAATGATCTTTCTTCCTCCTATTTTTGTTCTTTCCAATTCAGCCAAACTTTCAAAAATTTCTTCACTTTTGAGATTGAATAGAAAGGGAGAAAGGGCACATTAGTTTGACAGTTAATTGTTGATTTTTATGTTTGGTTCGAATACACACACATGATATTTGTCTTATGTCATTCCCATCTACTCTTTTTTTTTTATTAATGTTTCTATTAATTGTTTATGATGAACATCATCAAATGCTTATTATAATCTATAAAGACAAAAATCTTTCTGCATTTCCAAGTTTTTTTCTAGCATCATTCTGATATTGAAGATACCCTCTCTCTTGTTCCTCTGTATCTCATAAATCCACTTTGGACATCCTTTATTTCATTTTTGATTTTATTCTCTCCAGTATAATTTGTAATAGTAATTTATACCTGCTTTACATGAAGTAAACATTTCAATGCATTGAACACAAGGCCATTTAAGCAATCATCAGCTGATTGCAAATGATTGCTATAGATCAGAAAGCATTATGGGTATCTATTAATGGCATTGCATGCACATAAAACATTCTGTGTGACTGAATGAATTTGCAGTCTGTTTTTAAGACTTATTTTATGTTATTTGTAATATTCATGCAGCCATAAATATAGAGTTGCTTAAAAAATGCAAACACTGCAAAACCATTCTACCTCTTCTCTTAACGTTTCATTTATGCATATATTATCATCAAATTCCTGATATGTACCCTGAGGTATACAGTAAACTATGCACATGATAGTACTACAGAATTAAATTTATATTATTACTAGGTTCCTATTAGCAATTTTCGTCCAAATTTATTAGGTATGGTATGGTTACGTCTAACATTTTAGCCTTTTCTAAGGCACTTAACTGCACCAATCAGTCCAGATCTTTATCATCTGTCTGTTTTTCCTTGCCATCCTGGGACCAAACACTTCTTTTGTGGCCTTGTCTCTCCCATTCTGTATAAGTGACTGTACCACCTTAAATTAGATCTGCTCACACATTCTTGAATTCTAACAGTATCAAGTTCCTTTCTAATATTTTCATTTCTCATATGATTCTGAGAACTTGGATATTATATGAGCTAGTCTATTTTTTTGATCAACAAATTGATCAAAAAGAACTCTCAGATCTAGAAGTTGAAATTGGTTTGAACACTGTCTTGTATACTGCTAAGTTTTTTTTTGCTGGCAGTCCCTCTTTTATAGGGACTGCCTGCATTATTTTTTAATCAGATACTTCCATGAGCATGGTTATAATAACATGAGGCACAGCTGCCCAATATTCGTTTGCAGCTAACTGCTAATCCACTGACCCCATTATTTCCATTTATCTTTCATTCTATTTGCCTCTGTTCTCTGGAGCAACTTTCTTCAAGAAATATTCCCCAAAATTTATAACCAACTCTTCAGAAAAAATATCAACAGGTAACTCTTCTTTTGATAACTGCATATTCATTGCATTTATTTGCTGTAGGTTTTGCTTCCTCTCATATGTGATCATGATATAAAAAAAATTAAGCAATGTATGTTTATTTTTCAAGTTGTCCAACTGCAGAAATGAGTAGACAAAAAAGCATGCAGATAACTTATGTCCATACATGAATGCAGTATGTATCAGAAACAAAAGGGAACACTTTGCTATCTGGGTGAACATGTTAGTGGCAGAGGCTTCAAATTGTAGGCATTAGTGAGCTATCAGAGACAGATATATACTAACTGGTATCTAGTGTAAAGAGTAGAGTATTTTTAGGAAGAATAGACAAGATAGAAGAGGAGGGGTGTTATTGCACTGGATGATTTGAATTGACTGCAATACTCATAACAATTTTTTCATGTGCAAATGAGTTTGAAGCCATCTGGTTTGAGGTGAAGTCTAACAAGATCAAATATATAGTGGGGTGTTGTTACTGACCTAGTGGATCGGTTGCTAGTGGTGATGAAATGCATTACCAAATAAACATGAGTGCAAAATGAGTAATCATTGTGAATAACTTTAATCATCCATACGTTGATTGGTTAGCGGAAAAATCTCACGAGAAGAATGAAACCAAATTTATTGAGCTATTGCAAGAAAACTTCCAGGCATCATATGACAGAAGGAATTCGAGGTTAAAAAGTGTTAGATCTTGTTATAGTGTTATAGGGCTTTTAAAGATGTGTCTCCAGTTGGCGACAGTGATCATGCCATACTGATTGGGAGGTGGCTAAGTTTATGGATGTTCCATTCAGAAAAAAGTTATATGCTGAGCAGCAGGAAATTATGACCACCTGAGGAGTATACTAGGTTCTGCCCCATGGTATCATTTGCTAGATGGGAAGGATATTGAAAGTGCATGGAAAACATTTTTAAAAATACTGAAATGTGTCATTTAGAGTTCAAAGAATAAACAGGGTAGGAGTGAGATGGATGTGTCATCTATATTGCAAGAAAAAGATGATGTGGAAGGAATACCATGTGCCTAAAAATGTTGTTGGTTGTGAAAATAAGGAACAGGTGACAAGCATTACAGCTGCTATACGGAAAGCTACGTCTGAGTATGAAAAGAAACTGGCTCTGCAAGCTAAAGAAAACCCAAAAGAATTCTCTCATTATGCAGCAAGTAAAAGAAATAATATCTTCATCAGTTATTCTTTCATAGATACATCAGTTTCTTTTACTTGCTGAATAATGATAGAATTCTTTTGAATATGGTATGCATGTGATGAATATATATCTTTTGCATCTGTCACATGCATACCATATTGCTAAAAGCTATCAGTCTAGTGCAGTGGTGACGAACCTTTCTATGTGTGCGTGCCAAAAATTTACCAATCATGTTGCTAATGTGCCAGGCAGTTTTTAATAGGGGAAAAATTAATAGAAAATTAATCTAACTTAATTTATTTATAAATTTATAATATTATTCAGTGTAAAATTGATTATTGTATTATTATAACTCGCACCCCTGATTTTGCTTTATGAAAAAATACATTAAAAAGTTTTGCATATATCTCGCACACGAAAAATGTTTGAACATTGGAACTTTTTTCACTTGGTTAGACTATAAATTATATATTTAGTTTAATCCTTCATCCAAGTGTAAGCAAACAAAGTTTACGCCTGAAGTATCTTCAGGACTGGGGCATCTCGTGGCAAAGGTGGACTGACTTCACATCACTTGCCTTAGTATCCCATAATGCAAAGCACATCTCCTTGTGGACATGTATAATGCTATGCAGTATGGGAAGGGTCACTACCCAGACCAGTTTCAACCTTTATTGGGGTCTCTTCAGTGGGAGCCAGACCCAGAGGCAATATCAAGGTTGAAGTAATGCAGAAGTCACATTTTCACACCTTATTATTAAATTATTCTGGATTAGAGAAAGATGTTGGAAGTGTGACACCTTTTGGCAAAAAGGTGTCACACTGGTATAAGAAAATATGACTTCTGCATTACTTCAGCTTTGGTATCACCTCTGGGTCTGGCTCCCACTGAAGAGACTCAATAAAGGTCAAAACCGGTCTGGGTAGTGACCCTTCCCATAATGCATAGCATTATACATGTCCACAAGGAGATGTGCTTTGCATAATTGGATACTAAGGCAAGTGATGTGAAGTCGCCCTTCACATCACTTGCCTGTTAAGTCCACCCTTGCCCCAGTCCTGGAGATATTTCAGGTGCAAACTTTGCTAGCTTACACTTGGATAATGGATTAAACTAAATATATAATTTAATGTTTGAACATCTTCACATCGAGGTGATAACCTGCTCCCTGCTGTTAACAACACGCTCTTCCCAACAGCCATTATACTGCAGATGCAAAAAAAACCAAGTAGTTTTATTGTATCCCTGAATAAGGTAAAGAGCCTTTTGCAGTCTGTGTAATATATTTCTCAATAAACAGTAAATTACAGACAGTTGGAATAAAAACGGTGCTAACTAATGAATCACGTCCCCTCTCACAGAAACTATGCTGTATAGGCTCAAGCAAAACCATATGTTGCATCAGAAACACAGTATCTAACTAAAACCTATTGTCCAATTTTTCAATTACATGAAATAAGTGTTTTTTATTGTATTTGAAATTCTCGATGTCATTATGACAAATCACAAAGACTAACTTCAAATAAAATTCTATATAATGCGTGTGTGAGTTTGTCTGCCAGCTCAAGTAAGCAGCAATGAAATTCAACCAAGAGTTGAGTTGAGCCCGCTGGTAATGAGAAGTTCCGTTGAAACAACCAACGACACCCCTTCGTGATTGTGTTAAAACTAAGAAATATATAGTGAATGTTGTTATGACAGCTTCAGATGTTATAGAATTCGGTTGAAGAGAATTAGCATTTCAACTCAACAATAGTCGGTTGCCTTTGTCTTTGGGTAGCTCGATCTTTTGTTAATACCGCACCAATCATATGCACGTCTTCATAGCTGCTCTCTCGTGTAAAACAAAATTTAACTTCTATATATTGTAACAATTTAAAAAAAAAAAAAAAGGTTGAATAATTTATAAGCATATAAAAGATATCACCTGTAAATCGTTGACGTGCCAGCAAAATTCTCGGACGTGCCACCTCTGGCACGCTTGCCATAGGTTCGCCATCTATGGTCTAGTGTATGCAACATTGAGCTCACTGCTACTCTTCATTGGATAAATAAACTCAGATGTATGAAGAGGAGATACTAGAAGTGTTGCAGAAACTGAATAAGAATTCAACAGTAGTGGCTAATGGAATATCAGCATGGATTCTAAAAGAGTATTCAGTTGAACCAACAAAGGCCATTTAATTAGAGCCTCAGAACAGGGAAGATTCCACAGGAGCAGAAAGAATGTATGATAATTCCATTGTTTGAAGGTGGCAGAGATAATGTTACCATTGAGTTAGAGGGAATGGATACAGCATGGAAGATAGTTGCATAATTATGTTGGAGGTTTAATGGATTTTTTACAACACTCAAAAAGAATTAAAATAGAATTTAATGCTTTCTATATTTCGTCCTAGTCACTAGGACATCTACGGGGATTACAAAAACAATTAATGTAACATTCACACAAAAACTTACAATACTAAGCCCAACCACGTGGGTGACACTGAAGTCCTATCTAGGTGGAATATATGTGTAATATATTACACATATATTACATAATTTATTACATATATTACTCTTGATGAATCCCTTACTATTCTTTGACCTAATGACATTCACAAATGTCCATGGCAGGATTTAAACCTGTAGTCTGTTGGTTAGAGGGTGGGGAATGCTAACCACTTAGCCAACCAGGCTGGCAATTTGTGCACCATTTCATCTGAAAATGTATGTTTTTTTTTGTTGTTTCCAGAAGTCTTACATGTTAAAAAAAAATTATGGTTTAATAAAATTAAACAGAAATTTTTCCTTCAGTGTATTTTAGTATTCTTTCATATTTTTTGTGAGCATAGATACTGTTATATACACTTGAAAAAATACATTGGATATAGCTGGAATGCAAATGATGTATTATTCCCAATAGATCCATTAAAAAGTAGTCAGGCTAGTGTGATGCCTTAAGTTAACATGTGATTTAGAGAGAAAAATAATGTTTTTCATGTTTCAGATTTTTAACCTTAGTCATTTAAAGTTAATATTTATAAAATAAATAAAGGAAAATTTATTTTAAAAAATTGAAAAAAAAAAAATTTACTTCTATATAGTACCAGCGACCATTTCAAAGATCTAATCTTATTGTTATCAATCCCATACCATTGGACAACGAGGTGTCTGAAAAAGACAACTCAAAATGCATTCCAGAATTACTACTACCACAAGGCACTTGGGATCCCAAAAGTCACCAAGAGAAACCTGCTTTGAAATTACCAGAGCAAAGAAAACATAAAGGTATGTTTTTTTGTTTCTGCTATTTTTTCTCAGTGCATCTACTCTTCGAGTGTGATGAAATCACTTTCATACAGTAAATTCCATAAAGTCATACAAAATACTGATTAATTTTATTTTTTAAAATCACAAAATGGATTAACAATTGGTTCAGTTATAAGCTATCAATGCACACTTGCATACTCTGATCAACGTCAGTGTATCTGTTTGGTTCATTAAATGAACAATTATAGTATCTTACATAAAATACTTAAGAGAGTTCCATCCCGACATCTTTGGGTAAGTGAAGGAACAAAATCCCGTAACCTCTGTATGAGACTAACCTTCAGTAGAAAAATCCTTTTAAAGATTCCTTATGTCCTAGAAGAGATTTGGATGCAATGTCTTTCCAACCAAACAGGTAGTTATTAAAACTAAAATTAACTGTATTAGAATCAGTAAGCATAATACTAGGACACAAGGAATCTATATATGAATAGTAATTTTTATGGAGGAGAGGATATAAGGAATGATATAGAGCCTAAATGAAAAAAAGATGTGAGAATTACAGAGGTATTTCCCTACTGAGTGTTCCTGGCAAGATCTATGCAAGTATACTTGAGAAACGGTTGAGAAGAATTGTGGAAGAAAAGCTTGGTGAAGAACAAGCTGGATTCAGGCCAAATAGAGGCTGTCAGGATCAGATCTTCACTTTACGACAAATAGTCGAGAAAGCATGGGAATATAACAAAGATCTGTATTTAAGTTTTTTCGATTTGGAAAAGGCATATGACAAGGTGCCAAGAGAGAAGCTATTCAATACGCTGCAGTTATATGGTGTCAATGGAGCATTATATCAAGCAATACTTAGTCTTTATTTGAGTTGTGAGTCAGCAGTTAGAATTGAAGGAAGTACAGGAAGATGGTTTAATGTTAAATCTGGTGTGAGACAAGGATGTACATTATCCCCTCTGTTATTCATTATCTATATGGATCACATTATGAAGGAATGTGGTATTAAACCTGATATCAAAATTGGAGATGTTAATGTCAGCTCTTTGCTTTATGCGGATGATGTTATACTTCTAAATAAATCCGCTACAAGTCTGCAAGATTCTCTGACTAAATTGAATAGCTGTTGTAATAGATATGGTATGAAGGTCAGCAATAAAAAGACAAAGACAATGAAAATAGGCAGAATCATTGAAAATGTCAACTGTGTTGTGAATGGAGAACCTGTGGAAAAAGTAAAACATTTCAGCTACTTAGGCACAATTTTTACTGAAGATGGTAAACTAAATATAGAAATAGACAACAGAATCAGCAAAGCTGGTATCGTGGGAAGTCAATTGAATAAATTCATATGGAATAAGAAAGAAATTAGTCGGAACACTAAATTAGCTGTATGCAAGACTGTGTTCAAACCAATTTTAACTTATGGATCTGAGAGCTGGGTCAGAAGTAAAACACTTGACCAAGACTAGAGACTGCAGATATGAGAGTTCTGAGAAAGATTAGAGGCGTGAACAGATGGCATCAATGGCAATATCATATTAAAAATGAGGATATTAGGAAAGAACTTGACATTGTCAGCATCCAGGAATGCGTTAGCAGAGCTAATCTCAGATGGTATGGTCACTTAAATAGAATGGGAGAGGAAAGATTAGCAAAACAAGTGTTCTCTGCCAGGTTGGCAGCAAAACGACCCAGAGGAAGACCAAGATATAGGTGGATTGATACGGTACAAAGTGCCTTAGATGATAGAAATATAAGATCTGATAATGTTGGAGTCTTGACAAGTAACAGACTGATTTGGAGGAAAATTGTAGATAGGAAGTTAGTAATGATGTGATTTTTTCATGTAGTACTGTCATATCCTGTACACCCCTTGAGGGTACATGGCAGGAATTTGATGATGATGATGATGAAGGAATCTTTAAAAGGGATTTTCCACTGAAGATTATTAGTCTCACATACACAGTATATACTTGCTATAAATACTGTTACAACTTCTGCACAGCCAACATTCGCATGTAACAGCAGAAGGAGAGTTGTCTAGTTGGGTTATCGTGCAGTGGGGAGATTATGAGGACCATGTATCAGCAATAGCACTTCACAATGTTAGAATGCAGCCACCTATTATTTTCAACATACTAAAAACATTTAGGATCAATGGGATGCTTGTGTATGGGATTATTAACTCATACAAAAGCATTAACCATTATAACAATACAGAAGATGTATCTGGCCACCAAAGAACAAGTCAGCCATGCTGCATTAGTGCACAACAGCTTGTGAGGGCTGTGATGGCATGCCTCTGCCATAATCCTGTGAGAATGCAGAAAGTGATGTTGTGAGAGATGACCATTTCACAAAGAATGATGTCACATGTCTAACTGATGACCTGTGGGTTAGAGCTTATCGTCATTCTACTGGGCACTTCCAAATACAGCGGTTTATGCAGCAGAGGTGATAAAATTACAGAAACTCCTTTGGTGGTACGCGAATAACAGACACAGAGATATCTTCTTCACAGATCGCCATTGAAGAGTTGTTTAACTGCCAAAACAATCGGGTATGTGTCCTGGATGTTGTACAGCATGTGCCATAGCATCTAGGATTCAGGAAGGTCATTGCTCTGCTTCAGTGATGGTTTTGGTGGTGGGGATGATATCAGGAGCTATCCAAGTTGCATTTCTGCAAGAAAGGGGGTCAAAAGTATATGAAGACACCATACTGAAACCTGTGGTATGGTCACTGAACAACACCTTGTTTTACAGTAGCGATATGCCTGACCACATATCACCATCTGATTGGCTGTCTGGAAATACTTATTTGAATCTGTTGGACTTCAAATTGGAAATTTAGAAAGGAGCCAAATACCAGGACTGCGAAAGCCTGATATTTTGGCATCAGGAGATGGTAGCATTGTCATCCTGGATATCTCAGTCTGTGGATCAAACTGAGAGCTAGATCAGGCAAGTGAAAATGAGATATATTTTGGAAAATTATGGAGACAACTGCTGTGTTTGAGTAAAACTTTAGTTTAATATAAACCAAAATCCACATTCGACGTTTCAACCTTTATATCAAAGTCATCTTCTGCAGCATATATACTATATACAGAGAGACAAGCTGCACTATAATCTACATAGTTTGTTAAAGTTACTGACCAACCGTTACAACAATTATTGGCCTGACCTCTGGTGAAAAAAAAAAATTAATATTAATATTAATAACTATTAATAAAGTACTGCATAAAACATCATCAAAAAAGAATCTAGATTACAGTAAAATCATAGCCATCTCATACATTAAAGGGTTATCAGAAAAAAATCAACAGAATCCTACACCATTATAATCTCGATGCTACCTTTAAACTACCTACAAAACTTAAAAACATATTCAACCCCTCTAAGGATCCTCTCCTCTCATTGGCACGTCCTGGAATGTATTGCATCCATTGCACTTGTAACTTACCGTTGTAATATTCTGTCGCAGATGCCATTGTAATATTTCCTTACTTGCTGTTCTGTTCTTTTAACTTATTTATTCTAAATTTGTTTGCACCTTGGGTTACTTTAGCTTTGTTCAACTTGCACTACTTGATAAAGGCCTTAACTACGCAATAGCACCTAAAATGGTCAATAAATTGGATTTTATTTACCGCATAGAAAGAGGCACTAGGTCCCTACCCAATAATATAGCCGATAAAATACGATTAGAAACCAGCAATGTTCTGAACAATAAGAAAACCATACATAACAATCTTACAAAAACAGAACTAGCAACAATCAAGTCATTGAAAGCTAATCAAGACATAATTATAACGAAATCAGATAAAGGCAATGCCACTCTCATTCTTGACAGGTCAACATCCATCCATCAGATGAATCAACTGGTTTCCGATAACAGCACCTATCAGCTGGTAAACTATAACCCAGCAAGCAGGATAAAGAATAAAACAGAGAAATTACTTAAGTCCGTCACTTCATAGCCATCAGACACGGTTAAAAAACTTATACCCCATTATGCTGCTCTCACAGAATATATGGTGTCCAAAAGTACACAAACAAAATGTGCCGCTTCGACCTATTGTGGAAGGAATAGATAGCCCTAATTACCACTTAGCCAAGAAATTAGCATCAATACTCAAGGAGATGGGAGGTCATTCCCCCCCCCCTCCTGCATAAAGAACATACAACACTTTATCAACAAAATTAAAAACATAACACTGGACAAAGATGACTTATTAGTCAGTTTCGACGTTTCTGTCCTTTTCACAGATGTCCCAATCAATGACACAATTCTTCTCCTACGGAACAAATTTCCGCCTGACATTATGGCCCTCTTTGTCCACGTAGTACGTTCCGGTTACTTTGTGTGGCAAAATAAATTTTACCTACAAAAAGAAGGTACGGCCATGGGCTCACCACTATCTCCCCAATCACTAACTTCTATATGGAAACTTTTGAGCAAAGTGCTCTTGATTCCTCCACTCTAAAACCTGCAGTGTGGCTTAGATACGTTGACGATGTGTTCATTATCTGGCCACATGGGTGACAAACGCTAGACACATTCCTTAGCAACATGAACGCATACAATTTACTATTGAAATTGAAAATCAGAAATCACTCCCATTCCTGAATACACTGGTCACACATCTTCCTTCATGGTCTACCGCAAACCGACACACATTGGCCAATACATACGTGCTAATTCATACCACCACCCATCACAAAAATATGGAGTCATTAACACCCTTAAAAACAGAGCTATGACAATTTGCTCTAATCGGCAAGCTCTGCTACAGGAACTAAAAATCACCAGTGACACATTTATAAATAATGGCTATAATAAAAATACTATTAATAAAGTACTGTATAAAACATCATTTAACAGTTTATTCGCATCACGTATACATATTATACTATTCAACTTGTATAATTATGACAATATTTCACAGTACAATTCAATGCACAGTGCAATATTACAAAATAAAATTCAAGTATGAATGATATAATCACGTAATCACAAGAAAGATATTTATTTAACCAAATATTTCGGTCTGGAAATAGCAGACAATCGTCGGTGGTATTACAAGAACAGTTTAAAAAATATACAAGCTAGAATACTAACAATAGATCGTTGAAATTAGAACATGCCGCGTGATGTTATATCACTAAGTATGAAACGAAATATTTTGAAGTAGAAACATGATTGAATTTGCTATTAAAAAAAAAAAAAAAAAAAAAAAAAAATTAATGAGTAATCTTGATTAGGCTTTCCCAGATTTTTGATATAGATATGCAGTCATTACGATTCAGGTTGGGATGATGGAGCAAGGCCTCCACGCTTTCCTTGAACAAACGTTCGAACCTATAACGGGATCTATGTAAGAGGCGCGTTTTGGACCAAAGGATGCTGTGGTCAGTTTCAATCCCGTGTTGAGCCAGACCAGACTTTTCAGGTTTATTGTGAAGAATGGATGATTGATGTTCTTGGATTCTTTTTTCAAGAGAGCGTCCAGTCTGTCCAAAGTAAGAGAGATCACAGTTGCAAGGAATTTGATAAACTCCAGGAAGAGATAAAGTTGAGCGTTTGTCTTTAGGAGAAGGAAAATGAGAAGACAATTTGTTAATAGGAGAATACGTAGCTGTTAAATCATATTTCTTCAAAATTCTTGCGATAGGTTCTGAAATACCGGAGATATAAGGAATAGGTACTCGACGTATTGAATCTTTGTTGTTTTGTGGAGGATTATAAGATGTAAGAAGACGTTGAATACTTTTTTCAGAAAAGCCATTGAGTTTCATGTGTTGCTGGATAGTAGAAAGTTCTTTCTGTAGATAATCAAAAGTAGAACAATTAGTTTTGGCTCTTTTGATGAGACATTTTATAATTCCTGTTTTATGACATGGATGATGGGCTGATTCTTTCAGAATATAACGACCTGTGAATGTTGGTTTCCTGTATACTGTAGTTGTAAGAATATTTGAAGATGATCGGATGAGGAGAACGTCTAAAAAAGATAACTGGTTGTTTTCTTCTAATTCCATAGTAAACTTTATGCGATGATGTAAGGAATTAATACTGTTTAAAAAGGAAGATAAAGTGTTTTTACTGTGAGGCCAAATAGCAAATATGTCATCTATATATCTTACCCAAAAAGATGGTAGAGGGAAACTAGATGTGAAGAGGACTTTTTCTAAATGTTCCAAATAAAAGTTGGCTAAAGCTGGAGAAAGAGGACTTCCCATGGCTGTTCCTTCTACTTGGCTATAAAATTTGTTTTGACATATGAAATAACCAGAATGTATAACGAAATCGAATAGTTTTATAATATCTTGAGGAAAGATGTCAGCAAGTAGTTTTAAAGTTTCCTTAAGAGGTACATTGGTGTATAAAGATTCTATATCAAAACTAACCATAAGATCTGTAGGTTGTAATGAGACATCTTTTAATTTTTCTAAGAAATCTGAGGAGTTTTTTAAAAAGAACTCGAGTTGCCAATGTAAGATTTCAGTAATTTAGCTAGATATTTGGCTATACGGTAAGTAGGAGAATCAATGCAATCTACTATTGGATGAAGAGGATAGTCAATCTTATGGATTTTTGGAAGGCCATAAAATCTAGGAGGTCTTGCAAAATGAGTTTTAAGTCTTTCAATTGTGTCTTTATCCAAACTGATGACTTCATCAAGGAGAGAATTTAATTTCTTTAGTTGTCTGTTGGTTGGATTATAATCAATTTCTTGATATGTGGAGCGATCTCGAAGCAAAAGAGAAAGTTTTCTTCTGTAATTTACTGAGTCCATAACTACTGTTGCTTTTCCCTTGTCAGCTTTAGTGATAATGAGGTGATTATTATTATTTTTTTTTTTTTTTTTTTTTTTTTTTTTTTTTTTTTTTTTCTCAAGGACTGTAAAGATTTCATTTCAGAAGGAGATATGTTAGAAGGAGGAAGTTTAGCCTTAAGTAGAGAAGAAGCGACTTCTAGGCGAAGAGCATTAGCTTTATCGCTGGTTAGATGATTAAGATTCCTTTCAATGTTAACTAGGAAATCTAGATATGGTATTTTATTTGGAACAATAGAAAAATCATGTCCTTTTGAAAGGATGAGGGTTTCGCTTTTAGTCAAAGGACGTCCGGATATATTTACAATCCAATTATCTGGAGTTATGAATGGCTTGGATTGTTTAGACGAAAGAGCCTCATATTTACGGTTAAGATGTTGACTTAGTTTATTATAAGCACGTTGAGTAGAACGTTTAGCTACATTTAGAACTATGTGAGAAAGATGTGGATCCAAATTTGTGGATATATAGGTGCGTAAATCAGAAGTCTGATGACTGTGAATAGCAAGATCACGTTTAGCAGCTTTAAGTTGATTACGGATTAGAGATAAACTTGTGTTCCGGTAAATATTATGAGCTCCAGGAGATTTTATTGTTTCTTTAATCCTAGCGAAATTGGGAATAATCTTGTTGTCGCGGCACTTTTTTAAGAAATTAATCTTTGCTCGTAACCTACCTTGTATAACTGAAAGTTTTCCTAATTTACCAGTTATTTTGGTAGCATTTTCCCCGTGAAGGATAAGAATTTGTTGTTTTAAGGATACTTGCGACATAAGACTGAATGATATAATCACGTAATCACAAGAAAGATATTTATTTAACCAAATATTTCGGTCTGGAAATAGCAGACCATCGTCGGTGGTATTACAAGAACAGTTTAAAAAATATACAAGCTAGAATACTAACAATAGATCGTTGAAATTAGAACATGCCGCGTGATGTTATATCACTAAGTATGAAACGAAATATTTTGAAGTAGAAACATGATTGAATTTGCTATTAAAAAAAAAAAAAAAAAAATTAATGAGTAATCTTGATTAGGCTTTCCCAGATTTTTGATATAGATATGCAGTCATTACGATTCAGGTTGGGATGATGGAGCAAGGCCTCCACGCTTTCCTTGAACAAACGTTCGAACCTATAACGGGATCTATGTAAGAGGCGCGTTTTGGACCAAAGGATGCTGTGGTCAGTTTCAATCCCGTGTTGAGCCAGACCAGACTTTTCAGGTTTATTGTGAAGAATGGATGATTGATGTTCTTGGATTCTTTTTTCAAGAGAGCGTCCAGTCTGTCCAAAGTAAGAGAGATCACAGTTGCAAGGAATTTGATAAACTCCAGGAAGAGATAAAGTTGAGCGTTTGTCTTTAGGAGAAGGAAAATGAGAAGACAATTTGTTAATAGGAGAATACGTAGCTGTTAAATCATATTTCTTCAAAATTCTTGCGATAGGTTCTGAAATACCGGAGATATAAGGAATAGGTACTCGACGTATTTGGATAAAGACACAATTGAAAGACTTAAAACTCATTTTGCAAGACCTCCTAGATTTTATGGCCTTCCAAAAATCCATAAGATTGACTATCCTCTTCGTCCAATAGTAGATTGCATTGATTCTCCTACTTACCGTATAGCCAAATATCTAGCTAAATTACTGAAATCTTACATTGGCAACTCGAGTTCTTTTTTAAAAAACTCCTCAGATTTCTTAGAAAAATTAAAAGATGTCTCATTACAACCTACAGATCTTATGGTTAGTTTTGATATAGAATCTTTATACACCAATGTACCTCTTAAGGAAACTTTAAAACTACTTGCTGACATCTTTCCTCAAGATATTATAAAACTATTCGATTTCGTTATACATTCTGGTTATTTCATATGTCAAAACAAATTTTATAGCCAAGTAGAAGGAACAGCCATGGGAAGTCCTCTTTCTCCAGCTTTAGCCAACTTTTATTTGGAACATTTAGAAAAAGTCCTCTTCACATCTAGTTTCCCTCTACCATCTTTTTGGGTAAGATATATAGATGACATATTTGCTATTTGGCCTCACAGTAAAAACACTTTATCTTCCTTTTTAAACAGTATTAATTCCTTACATCATCGCATAAAGTTTACTATGGAATTAGAAGAAAACAACCAGTTATCTTTTTTAGACGTTCTCCTCATCCGATCATCTTCAAATATTCTTACAACTACAGTATACAGGAAACCAACATTCACAGGTCGTTATATTCTGAAAGAATCAGCCCATCATCCATGTCATAAAACAGGAATTATAAAATGTCTCATCAAAAGAGCCAAAACTAATTGTTCTACTTTTGATTATCTACAGAAAGAACTTTCTACTATCCAGCAACACATGAAACTCAATGGCTTTTCTGAAAAAAGTATTCAACGTCTTCTTACATCTTATAATCCTCCACAAAACAACAAAGATTCAATACGTCGAGTACCTATTCCTTATATCTCCGGTATTTCAGAACCTATCGCAAGAATTTTGAAGAAATATGATTTAACAGCTACGTATTCTCCTATTAACAAATTGTCTTCTCATTTTCCTTCTCCTAAAGACAAACGCTCAACTTTATCTCTTCCTGGAGTTTATCAAATTCCTTGCAACTGTGATCTCTCTTACTTTGGACAGACTGGACGCTCTCTTGAAAAAAGAATCCAAGAACATCAATCATCCATTCTTCACAATAAACCTGAAAAGTCTGGTCTGGCTCAACACGGGATTGAAACTGACCACAGCATCCTTTGGTCCAAAACGCGCCTCTTACATAGATCCCGTTATAGGTTCGAACGTTTGTTCAAGGAAAGCGTGGAGGCCTTGCTCCATCATCCCAACCTGAATCGTAATGACTGCATATCTATATCAAAAATCTGGGAAAGCCTAATCAAGATTACTCATTAATTTTTTTTTTTTTTTTTTTTTTTTTTTTTTAATAGCAAATTCAATCATGTTTCTACTTCAAAATATTTCGTTTCATACTTAGTGATATAACATCACGCGGCATGTTCTAATTTCAACGATCTATTGTTAGTATTCTAGCTTGTATATTTTTTAAACTGTTCTTGTAATACCACCGACGATGGTCTGCTATTTCCAGACCGAAATATTTGGTTAAATAAATATCTTTCTTGTGATTACGTGATTATATCATTCAGTCTTATGTCGCAAGTATCCTTAAAACAACAAAATTCAAGTATTACTATCATATTCTGTTGGTACTAACACTTATTTTGGCTATTATTTTATTATGGTTAATAAAGAGATTTCTCATATATGCAAGTAGAATATAATATATTTCGAATGGTTTCATAGTTGTGATAAGTAACTGGTTTAGAGATGTAAGTTAGTTAATGCAAATATGTGTAACCAAAGGCTGTAGCCATACTGGTTACTAGAAAAGTAATTAGCTCAAAACAGACACTGAGAGTCCGGGGACCGCATCTAAGAGGGTTCCCTTACCAGTTATAATAATGTACATGTTGATATTTTAATACCTAATTGAATGAACCAATTTGTAAATCAATACCTTAATTGGTTATGATATATGAGTTATAATGATCTCTTTTACTATACGTTTAAAGTAATTGTCAAGATTGTTTAATCCCATAAGATAGTTTCTCAATCTCTTTCTGAATACATGTTCTGAGGTTATAGATTTCATTTCATTCGGAAGTTTATTATAGCTACTCGTCGCAATGTACTCGAAAGATTTATGAAAATTTCTTTGTTAGCCTTAGGTAGTTCGACCGCATTTCTTTGTTAGCCTTAGCATGTTTCGACTGCAGCGCAATCCATAGTCTACATCTGTGCTTCCCAAACTTCTGGATGTCAGGGCCCCTATGGAAAAATTAAAATATATCACCCCCCCCCCCCCTTGAAAAAAAATGTAATATAGACATATATTATTATAATATTTATTATATTTATATTCAATACAAAACATACACGCCGAATATTGCAAAAAATCAAATGCAAATATTACATTTTTAGCATCTTACATACACATTTGACATGGCACATTATCTCATATTTTTATATAGATAGATAGATATATTGTTATTGTACATTTGCAATACAAGTACATGAAACGTAAAACTATTAGTAATAAAGAAAGAATTAAAAACATAAAAGAAGTTTAATAACAATTTAATGTGGTGGATGTGTTTCAATACTACTACACAAAAAGTCAATATCAGGTGAAATATTTGAAACTGCAATTCTTAGATTTCTGCTTTGAAATGAAACTTATATGAATAAGCATATATTTACTAATATTCATTAAGCACCAAAATATGCAGGAAGCAAAATTTGTGAACCTGCACCAATGTGCGATTTTTTTTCCATTAAAATATAAAAAATAACAAAAAAGAAATAATAAGAAATTTTATTTTCTTTGAAGATAAAAAAATCTACTTATTGTTAAAACATTTTCAATTTGTTTTCATCATTTCACGGCCCCCCTCAACAAAATCTACAGCCCTCAAGGGGGCTGCGACCCACAGTTTGCGAAGCACTGGTCTACATTATATACCAAGAAACTTTCAGTGTTTCTTTTTACATATAACAGACAACCATAGAGATATAGTTTCTGAAATGGTAGAATATTATGAACAATATACAGATCATTGGTTGTGTGCGAAGTCGGTAGTAGTTATGACTCTAATTACCCTGTTTTGTATTCTTATTAATGGAAAGATATTGTTATAATAGTCTCTGCCCCAACAGGTAATGCCATATTGCAGTGAGGAATTTACCCAGGAATAGTATAAACATCTTAAGAATGCTGCATTTACAAATTTTTAACATAATATATTCTGTTAATTATGAACCTAAACTTATTTGTTAAGAAAGTGGTGTGGGAGTTCCACTTCAAATTGCTATCGATATGGAGGCCCAAATACTTGACGGTTTTTGTTTTTTTGATTAAGCTACATTTACAATTTAGAGTATCACTACATTTCCTTTCATGCCATTTTATAGTTATACTGTGATCTAATTTGTCTGTTAAAGTAAAGTAATATATCTCATTTTGTCGGTATTAATGTTAAATCCGTTGTTGCTAAACCATGTACTTAATTTTAACATATCGCTATTAATCCGATTTTTTAGATCTTAAAGGGTTCTTTTGGTCTATACTAAAGCCGTATCTTCAGCAAAGGATATCATTTTGCCAAAAAGTTTGTGTTTACATAGATCATTAACATATGTTATAAATAGGATGGGTCCTAGTACCGACCCTTGTGGGGCTCCGTATTTTATTATGTTTGTTGTGCTTTTAAAAAAAATCATAGCTGGTATATTGTTTTCTATTATTCAGATAGGATCTGAACCAGTCATTAGTAATTCCCCTAATACCATATTTGGCCATTTTCAGTAGCAATAGATCATGATGAACACAGTCGAATGCTTTAGATATGTCAAGAAAAACAGATGCTGTATGCATTCCTTCATTTATTCCACTATAGATAGACCTTTTTATGAAACTCCAATAGCACTTTTTTCAGTATTGCATCCGGATCTAAACCCATATTGATTAGTTGCGTAAAAGGATATTGTATTTAAATAGCTATTTAAGCATTTTTTTTATCAGAATTTCAATAACCTTTGAGATTGTGGATAGTATAGATATTGGTCTGTAATTTTTTGATTCCATTTCTATTTCCTCCTTTAACTAATGGTACAACTGAAGCAGTCTTTAAGTGTTCTATAAATTTACCATGTTCAAAGGATTTATTAATGATATTTATAAAGAATTGTACTTTATGCTTTTTAACATTTATGTTGTCACATCCCACTTTTTTCCCTATTTTTTAATCCGATTACTACACTCTTCACTTCATCTTCGTTTACTGCATGTAGATACATGGAATTCTTAATCCACGGAAGGTGACTGACATACTTTGCCCTTTCTGCAGGATCGAAAACACAACTGCCATAGTTGGTAAAGTGGTTGTTCATTTTGTTAAATACATCAGTGATGTCATTGCCCTCTAGAAATTCTTGCGTTTTCTGTTTTGTGTTACCTATTATGTTATTGACCAACATCCATTCTTTACTTTTATCATTACAACAAGAAAGAAATTTCGATAGCAGATAATGTTCTTTTGTCTGTTTTATTTTTTCCTTTAGATGTTTAATGAAATTTTTATAGTCGTATTCAAAATTTAAATTGTATGGATTTTTTATGCTTATAGTAGAGCTTCTCTTTTGTCTTTATCATATTTTTTAGTTCATCTGTTATCCAGTGTGTACGAACGTCCTTTTTTGTAGTAACTGTTTTATGATATTGCGATTTACTGTCTGCATATTTAATCATTTTGATAAATTCATCATATAACTGATTTGTGTCTAATAAGTCAGTTTGTGGCAGTTGATAATGTTTTATGTATCTTTCAAATTTATTATAATTGGTGCCAATTACAAATTTATTCTGACTACCTGTGCAACTCATGTTAACACAATCAGGTATAGATAGTTTCAAACGTATCGAATGGTGATCTGTTATATTACTAATGTAGATTCTGTGGCAGTCGATAATGTTTTATGTATCTTTCGAATTTTTTATAATTGGTGCCAATTACAAATTTATTCTGACTACCTGTGCAACTCATGTTAACACTATCAGGTATAGATAGTTTCAAAAGTATCAAATGGTGATCTGTTATATTACTAATGTAGATTGCAGTGGATACCTCATAGGCCATTGTTACATCCTTAATGAAGCACTTTATTAAAGAAACAATTCATTCAGAATTTAACAAGTCAGAAAAATCAGCTGAGAGAAAAAAACTTGTACTCGAGCAGAAAAAATAAAGTACTAACTGTAAATAGAAATAGAATTACCTCCTTTTAGTAGAATTGTAATACCATGTAAAGAACTTCGTGTATAAATTATTATTATATGAAATGCGTCATGTATACAATGAATGGGTAAATTAGACGTAAACATTAGTCCAAAGGTCACGAGTGGGCCTGAGGCATTGGCAATCTCAGAAAGCAGTGCATTCGTTTCCCGGAAGGCGCTGCTATGATCTCGCGATGTGCGAAAGTTGCCACGGACGAAGAAAGTAGCGGGAAGGAAAAGATCGCAGAAAGTAGTAAGAAGGCACTATCACAGCTAGTAAGAGGGTGCTAAAAAGGGGGGAAGTGAAGAGAGAATAAAAAGGGTTTGCACCCCTTTCTCAAGGCTTTTTTCGCCTGTTTTGCTGGATAATGATTTGACTTCTCTCATGGACCGGTGGTTCCTGATGGTGTTTCTTGGCGATAGTTCGATATCGGAGGGTGTGCCTTTCCCTTCGATGTTTGAATTTCTGCCGATACTGAAGCGTGAGATGTCGGCACATGCTGCCTTCGCTGAAAGTTCCGACAGAATACTATTGCGGACGTATATTATGAACCAGCAGCTAGAAACGAGGATGGCCCGAAACAGATCGAGAATAGATGAGGAAAAAATGCCAGGTGTAGAGCATAATTTAATCTGATGACTATAGTGACCCACCACGTGGACACAGGCTTATGGAAGTATCGGAAGGTAATTTAAACAAAGAAGGACAGTTCAGACGGACCTGGAGACCCTCCCCCAAGAAATGGTAAAGTACAGATTTTCCAACTGGGTAATTATGTATAATTACCCAGTTGGAAAAAGGGAAAGATCATTGTAGTGTATTAATCGAGTATGGACAGTATTTGAGAACTTTAAGTGATTATTTAGCAGTGGCTGATATCCATAAGACAAATTGTTAGGAATGATTATAGATGATTGTGACTAGTTTATTATGCAAGACTAAAATAGTAGGTAGAAAATTTTGTAGAAGTGTATAATGTGCATATTATGTGTGTTAAGTCTCTAACTCAAAAGAAGGATTTATTGTTCATGTATTAGAGTATTAATCAGTTTGAAAAAATTTGATTTAGCATGTCATTGAAAGTGAGATTGGTCTAAGTGTATATTATGTCTTTAGATTCCAATAAATATGTATTTTTTTTTATACCTGAGTTTTGCCTGAGATATGAACCAAAACTACCACTCATTAATCTGAACCATAGTGGGGGGGGGATTGAAAGAAAGGCATAACATGTTACAAAGGTTACAACCAGAATTTACTTAGCCACAGTAGAGCATTTAATTTATGAATTTATTCACCTATGTGCACCAAAGATGTGGAAAAGTCTCCCTGAATAAGAGTCCCCCTCTATTCTAAGATATTGGCTGGTGCAGCTTTAAAAAAAATAAATTTGTCAATATCTGAAGAGGAGACGGCCTCAGAAAGGATTTGTTTCTTTTAGCAAGGAATGACCTTTAACAATCAGGGTAAGCACGTGAGTAAAATTAGGAATCGACTAGAGATAAAGAGTTTGCTTTCCTTATAGAATGAACACGTAAGAAGTGATACAGATATTAGGGTCAGGGAAATTTTATAAGTCTTGTTGTTAATGTAGATGGTAAATTCATAAGGGAAGTAAAATATTTAGGAAGAGCAACGACATATAATGGCGCAGACATGAGACAAATACAACACCATTCTGTTTCTGATATGTGATCAATGCAACTAGTTGAGGTGTACACTTCTCTCATATTGCCATTGATGTAAGCAAGAAACCCATGAGTAGATAATATATTTTTATATTGTTCAGTTTTATTATTCTCTTATAAAGGTCCAAATTTATATCCCCCACTAGTATGACATTGTCATATTTTAAGGTTTTTAAGACATTATTTAACTCTGTTAGAAAGATATCTACTGGGCCATCGCATGCACAGTATATAGCAATTATAAGTATATTCATTGCTGTATCGTAAATCATTACAGTTTCAGCACTTCGCAATTTTAATTCCAGTCTGTGAAATTTATAAATATTTTTTTTAGCATATAGAATTAATCCACCTGAATGATTATAATCGGTACAATTATAATGCATATCGTAATCTGCGAGAGAATAATGATCAACCTCAAGCTGTTTGATCCATAATTTCACTTAACCCTTTGACATATAAATTATTTTTAAAGTTGGCTTTAAATTCGTTTGAAATTGATGCAAACTTCGTGATGTCTGCGATACGTCAAAATAAATTTTAGTGCAATAAACAAAAGACATGTCATAGACATCTTTGTATGTTAATGGGTTAAGACTAGTACATCTATATATAATTGGATCTCTGTAAAAAGTAACATTAAATTATCAAAATTTGACCTTATCGATCTAATATTAATGTCATATATATTGAAATTCTTGGATGACTATAGTAGTATCAAAAAATTTCTTAACAGAAGTTAAATTATATACATTTTTACAATTTAAAGGTGTATCAAAATCTAAGTTATTCATGTTAAATCCTAAATTCATTAGGTTTATATTGCTCCAATTATTTATAAGTAACATTTAGATTTACCGCCTTCTTTGTTTGATTCGTTGAGATCGTCTGGTGTTTTTATCCGTATCACTTTAGTGTTGTCGTTCTTTCTCATGAATAGTTTGCCATCTCTTACCCATACATATTTAACTGCCACTTGCTCTCATTTGTTTTGCTTCATAAAGAAGTTGCTTATTACGTTTAGTCAAGTGTTCATTTATGTAGACGGAAACAGATTTTAACTGTTCATCAATTTGTAATCTTGAGTTTTCTTGCCTCCGTCATTCATTTATTTTTAGTAATCTTGCTTTCTAACTGAATAATAACTGGTTTGATGTCAGTTTTTCTGTTAGTGGGTATTCTGTGGATGTGCATGATACCTTTTTTTTTTACTCCAAGTAGATTTACCAGTCTTTCAGTAATAGTATGCAAATTTTCCTTCTGAGCTTCTGGTAGACCATTTACTTCGATATTGTTCATCCTAGAGCACTGTTGAATTTCATTAACTTCCCATTTCAGAGTGCTTGGGCCAATGTTGTTTAATTTGTATATAAATGATATAGGAAACGGCTTAAAGGGAGATATTCAGTTGTTTGCTGATGATGCAAAGTTGTGTAGTGCAATAAAAAATCAAGCTGATGTTGAAAGTTTGCAGGAGGATTTAAATAAGCTGGTAAAATGGGCAAAAGAAAATGGATGTCAGTTCAATGTGGAAAAGTGTAAAGTCATGCATTTTGGGATTAAAAGATTACCAGCTGTGTACTACATCGATGGAAAGGTACTCCAAGAGATTGATGAGGCTAGGGACTTAGGGGTATTGGTAGATAGGGAGATGAAGTTCAGAGGACACATTGCTAAGGTGTCCAAGATTGCACATAGGATTACTTGGTTGTTGAGAAACACACTGACATCCAGAGATAAAGAGGTTATTATTCCCCTTTATAAAGCATTGATACTTCCACATTTGGATTACTGTGCTCAGGTCTGGTCACCTGGATTCCTTGGAGATGAGGAGGCTGTGGAGAGGGTTCAGAGAAGAGTGACCAAGTTGGTGAGTGATATAAAAAATACTCCCTACATTGATAGATTGAGAGCTTGTGGATTGCAGAGATTGGTTGATAGGCGAAGAAGAGGGGATATGATAGAAACATTCAAATTACTAAAAGGTTTTTATAGGATTGATGCAGGGGAAATGTTTCAGCTGTGTGAAAGTGATGGAAGAACAAGAGGTCATCTCTGGAAATTAAAGAAGAGTGTGGTTAACAAAGGTGTCAGAACAAGGTTTTTTGCCTGGAGGGTGGTGAATGAGTGGAATTCATTGCCTGACTTAGTTGTGAACTCTTCGTCTGTAAATGAATTCAAGAAGAGATATGACAGATATTGTTTTGCTAGTTTGGGTCTCCCGCGATGAGTCTACTGACTCCATGGAGATACCCGTAATAATAATAATAATAATAATAATAATAATAATAATAATAATTCATTTGAGCTTTTAGTATTTTATTTTCGTTTGTTAGTTCAGTGTTTTAAGTGCAGAGGTCATTAATTAGCTTTTCATTGCATTTGGCTTTGTTCTTAAGATGTTGAATGCATGCAAAGCTATATTCCAATGATGCCTTCAGATCATTTATTTTTGCTTTAAATAGAGTTTCCATTTCTCTTCTTATCACGTAGTTATCTTTAATTTCTACTTTGATGGCATTTAAGTCTTCGAAGACCTGTTCCCTGAATTTTCTTAGGAAAAACCCTAACATCAGCTTCTCCGTCATCTTTGATTACTGCCTTGGTCATTGCTTCTATTTAGTTTAGTTTGAGTATTAAGGTCATTTCTGGGAGAAGTATTAATACAAATCTGACATTTCCGTTTTAATTTCTTGTCCTTAGACATTTTATGAAATTTAGATTCCACTACTCCTATACATACAGGATGATAATATTCGCGACATTTCAAAGAACATTGAAGTGCTTCATTTGCATCTATCTTACCTTGACAGCTTTTACAATTAGCAGATTGTAAAAGTGAGAATGGTGGTTGACGCAACACGTGGCTTGAATTTTTTGAAGAACTTGTTTGCAGGAACTACTGAATCAATTTCGATAATTAATACACTCTACTTTTTCATATTACTGAGACAATTCATTAGAGCACATTTTAAAGGTGATTATATCAATACAATTACTTACATTTAAGTATAAGACAGGAGCAAATTTATCAACAAACATTCATGCTGCGCCCTCTCCATCATCAAAAAAGAATCTAGATTACAGTAAAACCATAGCCATCCCATAAAAAATCAACAGAATTCTAGACCATTATAATCTCAATGCCTCCTTTAAACCACTTACAAAACTTAAAAGCATATTCAACTCCTCTAAGGATCCCCTCCTCCCATTGGCACATCCTGGAATGTATTGCATCCACTGCACCTGACTTACCGTACGTTGGTGAAACTGGACATACAATCACTATATGTAAGAAAGAATACATAAGACATATTAAATATAACCATTTTGGTGAAGCAGGCCTCTCAGATCACGCTCTCAACACCTTACACGAAATCAACTGGAAAAGTACCCGCTCTTTACACCATACAAAAACCTGGTATGAAAGAAAATTTAAGGAAGCCTGCGAAATTCTGATAAACTAACCAAATATCAACAATAATGGTGGCATGAAAATTCCTAGAATCAGGATGGCACACATTCAGCCTACTTAATATTTAGTATCCAGCATACTTCAGGACTCTAGGCAACCTTACGCTAGTATTGGAAACCATTCCATACCAACAGGTTGGAATTTATATGTATAATCATGGTGTTAATATTAATATATATATATATATATTGACTTGTTGTTGCTCCAAATGTAACTTTACAACCAATAGATAATATTAATAATAGGACTCGAGCATTGATGTCATAAGTTTTTTTTTTTTTTTTTTTTTTTTTTACCAGAGGTCAGGCCAATAATTGTTGTAACGGTTGGTCAGTAACTTTAACAAACCATGTAGATTGTAGTGCAGCTTGTCTCTCTGTATGTAGTGTATATGCTCCAGAAGATGACCTTGATATAAAGGTCGAAACGTCGAATGTGAATTTTGGTTTATATTAAACTAAAGTTTTACTCAAGCATGGTAGTTGTCTCCATAATTTTCCAAAATGTATTCAGATCACCGTGTAAGCCTAAAAGAAATGAAGACAAGATAAATTATTATGCCTCTCATCTTGGTATTAAAAGACATTGTTTAGAAAAATATGACTCGCTACCAGCTTTTTTTTGCCACTGTCTCAAATAGAGGCATGTGCTGAGGTGAAGTTCTGTAATATGGATTCACAGGTGTTAGATCTTAATGTCCAAGATATCAAAATACTTTCCTTCCAAGCCCTTAAGGAACATTGTTCACATGGAGTATGCATCAGTGGCATGCACACTATATGTGTTAGTGATTGCCATAGCATTAGTATATTGTAACATGAAGAATTAAAAATAAAAATATAGATAAGTGTAGTATAGAGTGTCATCCTGCAATGAGTTCAAGAACACATTGAGATACCCACCATGATAATGAAGTGCCACTTTATTGTGTAAAATGTGTAACATTCCTTATCTTACACGTAAAGATTTTTTATTATAATTTCATTGCCTTCAGGGAATCACTAGAAAATTTTAGGTTCTTCCATTCTACACAAAATATTACCCTGTCATATTCTCACCTTGAATTCTTTTATTATTAGCTTACTAGTTGCTCCGGAATTGTATTCCACTTGCCTATCAATCTCTACATAGAAATTACTTCTCGCTTCCGTTGCTCAAACACTGTTATACAGCACCTCAGATTCTGTCACTCTCGACTGCACAATGCCCCCCCCCCGCACACACTTTTACATCCATCTGATAAGTTCTTCCCTCCAGTATATGCCTGAATCATGTTTCCTGTATGCCAGGATCTGAATCAATCGAGCCTTAAACTTAACTTTCTAGTCCTGATACAATCTTAGCTACTTACCTTTGGATCCTCTCCATTTCTCTCATATAGAGAGAAATGGCAAAGATATTTTTCATCCAACAAGACAGACTAGCTGAAAAACATTCAATTAACAAACATTATTCACTACCCTTACAGCTTTAGTTATGTTGAACCATAATCCAACTTAAACAAACAACTCTGCCATTTCTTTATGTTTTAAATATTTAAGAGATCAGATCTAATGGTGGTCAGCTGGAGTATTTGCTGTCACAGTGATCTCATACAAATTTTCACAAAATACCAAATAATCCTGACAACTCTGGAAATACTTGTGATTTCTTCCTCAACATGAACTTTCTGAGTTACTATAGTTGTGTATGTCCTCTAGACTGTTTGGATTATAGGCAACTCTCACTATAGTAAACTTGTTTGTTGAGACTACAGAAACAGTTTAGTATAATTGCACTTAAAATAGAAGACACTTGTTTCCTTTCATGGATGTTCTCATCCTAAGACAACCTAATGGTACCATTCAGTTTTCGGTATACAGAAAGAAAACAAGTACAGGGAGGTATATTGATGCTGTTTCTATGTTACTCCTATTCACAAAAGGTTGTAAAGATCACTTAAGGATCAAAGCTAAATAAATACAAGATGACTTCCATGAAACCTTTAAAGAATGCAAAGAACTGACAAGATCTTTTGACCTAATGTCTAATCCCCACCTTTATGTGGAGTGTCATCATTTCTAGGTACCCTTATACTGAATGAACAAGGATGGACTAGCAATTTTTGCCTTAGCCTACCAAATTGTGTTCTGTATTGGTTTTGAAAGTTTATTTTTCACTTGGTTAGAATATAATAAATGTAGTTTAATCCTTTATCCAAGTGTGAGCAAACAAAGTTTACATCTGAAAGTATCTTCAGGACTGTGGTAAGGTGGTACAACACCAGGGCGACTCCTTGCAAAGGTGGAGCAAGCTACCAACACTCCTATCTCAGTATCTCCCATAATGCAAAACACATCTCCTTGCGGATATGTCTAATGTTATGCATTAAGGGAAGGGCCACTACCCAGACTAGTTTCGACCTTTATTGAGGTCTCTTCAGTGGGAGCCAGGTCCAAGTGGAGATACCAGTCAGAAGCATTAGCAAGGTCATCTCTACCTATAGGAGTTGCCAATTGGTGTGCCACCTTTTTAATAAATTACTCTGGATTTAGAGGAAGATGTTGAAAGTTTATTTTTCACTAGGTTAGAATATAATAAATTTAGTTTAATCCTTTATCCAAGTGTGAGCAAACAAAGTTTGCGCCTGTATTGGTTTGTTTGAACCCAGAAACATAAGCATGATTCCATGCCAGTTTGAGGCTTTGTTCTATAAAACATTACCTCCCCACTAATGAATTGTGAAAAGTCATCTACTAGAACAGCGCTTCCCAAACTGTGGGCCACAGCCCTCTTGGGGACCGTAAAATAATGAAAACAAATTTAACGTTTGTACTACCTAACGCCTCTGGACAGGCAGATCTAACAGCATTTACTCTGTAACCTTAACACCCTAACAGAGTAAATGCTGTTAGATCTGCCTGTCCAGAGGCATTACGTAGCAGCCCTACCACTGGAATTACCCAGCGACAGTTTAGTAACCTGCCCTGGGGAAATTCAAAATACTTTCAAGTTTCATGCAAAGAAAAGCCGGACAGACTGTCAGGGTAAAGACCACAACCCAGGAAACGGTAAACGAAATTGGAAAAAGGAACACATAATGAAGATTACAACATGGAATGTGAGAAGCATTGCACACAAAGAAGAAGAACTTGATAAACAACTAAACCAAGCTAACATAAAGATATGTATAGTAACAGAAACAAAGAAAAAACAAAAAGGTACAAAAGAAACAAACAACTATATACAAATCTACAGTGAGGTAAAAAAAAGAAGAAAGAGCAAAAGCAAGTATAATGATTATGGTAGATAAATCCCTAAAGAACAATATTGTATATTACAACTATTTGAATGAAAGACTTATAGAAATTAGACTCAAGACATTAAGAGGCCACATAACAATAATTGGTGCATATGCACCAGAAGAGGGAAAAGAAGAAGACAGTAATATATATTATAAAGAATTACAGAATGTCATAGATAAAACAAACAAAACTGACTATTTACTGCTAGCAGGAGATTTAAATGCCAGAATAGGAAACAAAAAATACAAAACAAACATAGGTAAATTTGGCAAAGATACATGTAATCAAAATGGTCGCAGATTTCGCGATTTTGTCATTTATAATAATTTGAGAATAATGAATTCAATGTTTAAACACAAGGAAATACATAAATATACTTGGTCAGCCAGAGGATACAAATCAGTAATCGACTACGTTATCACAAATTTTAAATTAGCGGAGTTAATTTTAGAAGTAAGGGCATATCGAGGCTTTGAATTAAACTCTGATCGTTATATGGTATCAGCAAAAATTCGTTTTAAACCAAAGTGGCTAAAAACACATAGAATTGAAAATTCTTACCAGCCAAGCTACAAAATTTCTGCATTACAGGATCCTCAAGTTAGACTACAATATCAAAAATGCACAAACTTAAAAACAGAAACCACACATGAATCAAGTGACATAGAAGATGAATGGGAAAATTTGAAACAAATTCTCACAAAAGCAGCAACAGAAACCTTAGGAATAAAGCACAAATGGATTAGAAAAAGAAGACTACGAGACTGGAACAAAGAAATAGAAAATATAATAGAAACCAAAAAGGACAGTTACCAGAAATGGCTAAATTTCAAAACAATAGAAGCAGAAATAGAGTATAAAAGAAATAGTGCAATTGCAAAACGAGAAGTAAGGAAAAAACATAGAGAAAGATATAACAATTTTGTAACAGAACTAGAAAAGGATTTATTTAAGCCCAAAACCTACAAAGTAATAAAATACATGAATAAAGAAATAAAAGAAAAGATAAAAATACAAACAATAGATTTAGAAAAATGGGTGACCTATTTCCAAAATCTCTGGACAGATGAGAACAATGAATTAAAATTTTATAAGACAAAGAATGACCTAATAGAAAATATCACAATGTTAGAACTGAAAAATATAATAAAGAAGATGAAAAATAGGAAAACGCCAGGAGAAGACAATATAAATATAGAACTCTACAAAAATGCAGGTAAAAAATTTAATGAAAGACTTATGAAATTTTTTAATATGGTTTGGATGTCCGGAAAAATCCCTAACTCTTGGAAAAAAGCACTGGTTATCCCAATCTATAAAAAAGGAAATAAAGACAATTGACAATTATAGGGGAATTAGCCTGCTGAATACAGGATATAAAATATATGCAGGAATATTAAAAGAGAAACTAAGCAGCATTGTAGAAAACAAATTGCTAGAAGAACAAAATGGTTTCCGAAAAGGCCGATCCTGCATAGATCCAATTTTTACTTTCAAATTATTAATAGAAAAGAGAAGAGAATTTCAAAAAGAAACACACGTGGCCTTTATTGATTATGAAAAAGCCTTTGACAAAATTAGTAGACAAAAATTGTTTAAAATATTAACTGATTTAAACATACCAAACCAACTTTTACAATCTATTCAAGAAATATATACAGGAAATACAATAGCAGTTAAATTAGAATACACCTCAGAATGGAAAGATATATCAAGAGGAGTACGACAAGGATGTACCCTCTCACCTCTGCTTTTCAATATATATATAAATGAAATATTAACAATCTGGAAACACCATAACCCATTTGATATACAAATGACCCTGCAAATGAAGATAGATACACTGCTATTTGCAGATGATCAAATAGTATTAGCTACATCAGAAGATGACTTACAAAGATCATTAAATGATATCTCAAAGCAATATAATATGACTATCCAAAGAAAAAACAAAAATAATGGCATTCAAAGGAGAAAACTCAATAAGAAGTAAAATAGTGATAGATAATAAAATACTAGAACAAGTAAACACTTTCAGATACTTGGGATGTGATCTATCATACGAAGAAGAAAAAGATATAGACACTAAAATATCAAACTTTGTCAAAGTAAATGGCATAATAAATAATATATTTAAGCCATCCCTGGTACAAAAACACACTAGAATCAGACTATATAATGTCCTGTCAAAACCAACTCTACTATACGGAAGCGAAACGTGGACCATGAAAAGGAAAGATGAAAAACGAATTCAAACAGCAGAAATGAAGTTCCTCAGAAAAACAGCTGGATATACCAAGTGGGACCACAAAACAAATGAAGAAATCTTACAATCCCTGAAAATAAAACCAAATAATTACTACATAAGAGAGCATAAACAAAAATGGCTAGAACATTTAAATCGAATGGACAACAGCAGACTACCAAAAATATTATACAGATACAAAATAAGTGGAAAAAGAAGAAAAAGAGATGGCATGAGACCGGAACAGGCCACATGGCCTAAATTTCCATGTTAGGAAGAAGATTTCAAACGTACAATAACAATATATCTATCTATATAAAAATATAAGATAATGTGCCATGTCAAATGTGTATGTAAGATGCCGAAAATGTAATATTTGCATTTGATTTTTTGCAATATTCGGCGTGTATGTTTTGTATTGAATATAAATATAATAAATATTATAGTAATATATGTCTGTATTACGCATTTTTTTTTCAATGGGGGCCATGAAATATTTTAATTTTTCCAAAGGGGCCTTTACATCTGTAAGTTTGGGAAGCATTGTACTAGAACAAACTCAACATCAACAGAATTTAAGTTAGACATCACAGTATAAGAAGTATCAACAGAAAATAAGTTGAACTAGAGAAGTACAAATTTACATAATTGATATGGTTATTGAGATAAAGAAGGCTAAACCAGCTAAATAATAAATATAGGATGTTATATTTGGGCAGTAGTGCTCAGGGAAAGGAAGGAGTAATATCATTCACTGTGATAAATTGTGTCATTCAATATGCCAAACACTATGATAAATTTCTTGATTGGCTGGCAATTTCAAGTGGGCAAAAATCAGAGTGGGAAATTGGACAGTGATATTTATTTGTACCTAAGGTCCCACAGAAGATTCTCCTAAGGAAGAAGTGAAAGAAGTTTTTTGTCATTAGAGGAGGCAGTTGATAGAAAACGGAAAAGTATTTCTTGTTGGAGATCTAAATAGTAGTATAGGAAATTAATTGCAAGCATATGCTTGTAAAAATATTTTAGAGAATTTGGAAGAAAGGCCAAATTAATAATGTGGGCGATGAATTTCTGTTGATGACATGGAACAGTCATCGCTAACATGATATTTCGCAAAAAAGATGTGCACAAATTTACATGGAAAGAAGATGCAAGAAAAAAGAAAAGTTTTATTAACTATTATCATTGATAGTGATATCTTCTCATCTGGGTTTAGGATATGAGAGTAGACAGGAGGTTTGAAGTGATCATCATTTAGTTTTAAGCAGGGTAAAAATAAATATCATATTGAAAAGAAAAATATATAAGGTTTTGAAAAGAATTTGAGCAGCTCTTATGATGAAATATAGACTCAACTGTACAAATACTATTCAAGAAAAGAAAAAAAACATTATTCGATTATAATAATTTTTTTTTAATATATAAATATATGTATATGTGTATACAATTATATGTTAGGAAAGATTTGCTGCTTTGTAAAATACTATCTCCCACAAGGGGGAAAGACATAGACCATCAGATCTGTTTATGTTAGGGGGAGTGAAGTAATGTTTCACATGTTTCTTTGTATAGCCGTTCCATTAGGAACCGACTTTTGTCTTGTTCCACGTAACTCTACGTCTGGTGTTGATGACATGTTCTGCAATTTCAGACTGTTCGGGTTCAAGGTACTGAATGTACGACTGGTGTTCTTCTAACTGAGATCTGCTCGGGTCCGGTTAGAAGAACACCAGTCGTACATCCAGTACCTTGAACCCGAACAGTCTGGAATTGCAGAACATGCCATCAACACCAGACGTAGAGTTACGTGGAACAAGACAAAAGTCATTCACAAAAGTCGGTTCCTAATGGAACGGCTATACAAAGAAACATGTGAAACATTACTTCACTCCCCCTAAACTAAACAGATCCGATGGTCTACGTCTTTCCCCCTTGTGAGAGATAGTACTTTATAAAGTAGCAAATCTTTCCTAACATATAATTGTATACACACATATATATATATATATATATATATTAAAAAAAATTAATTATTATAATTGAATAATTAAATTTAAATAATTAAATAGATTTAGGAAATTTAACCTTAGTTACTTAGGTGGAGCTTTGTGAATATAACAGTTATTGTTTAATTAGCCTTGTACCTGTACTGATGATGCCTATGATACTCAGGTGAAAATTCAATGAATAAAGAATAATTTACGTGAGTTATAATTCTGTTATTATAATAGTTAGTAACTGTTAAATGAAATAAACTGTGACACAAGAAAATATTCATTAAGAATTCAATATGCATACATATCAGAACATTTATTCCTCTTGCCCACACATAACACTAGTGTGCTATAGGTCTTGTGGCCTTTCATGTGTAGACCAGATATATGTATGTATGTGTGTGTATATATATATATATTATAAATTATTTTAAATGACTGATACTGAGATTAATATAATATAATATAAATTATAATAATTTATAATATTTTCTGCCGAGTAAAAATGAATGTTCAGAATATATATATATATATATATACACACACATACATACATACATACATACATAGGGTGTCCCAAAATTCACGCAAGATTTAAATTTAGCGCCATTTGTGTGGTAAAGTGTTGCCAACGAGAAAAAAAAGACAGCGTGACAGCTGACAGTTCAGAGTTATTAAAAATGGAGCGCTACACGAAAGAACAACGCATCTTCGTTGTTGAGCAATATTTTAAAAATAATGAAGGTTTGGCAGCTACAGTTCGCAATTTTCGTACAAAATATGGTCGGAATAGTGATTTAACTTCATCAACTGTGAAAAGATTAATTAAAAAATTCGAGGAAACTAGATCAATTAGTGATCTTATATACTCTGGTCGTCGTTCAACAGAAAACATTGAAGCAGTTCGTGAGAGTGTTGCTGAGAGTCCAGGAACATCAATTCGGCACCGTGGTCTTGATTTGGGCATTTCGAGAAGCTCTCTACAGCGTATTCTCACGAAAGATTTGCATCTTTATGCTTACAAAGCTCAATTAACTCAAGAACTGAAGCCTACTGACCACACACAGCAAAGAGAGTTCGTTGAATGGATTATGGAACAACAAGTGGATGCTTATTTTTCGAACAAAATCATCTTCAGCGATGAGGCTCATTTTCATCTTGATGGCTTCGTTAATCGACAAAATTGTCGCATTTGGGGTTCAGAAAATCCACGAGTGATTGTTGAGAAACAAATATATCCACAACGTGTCACTGTTTGATGTGGATTTTGGGCTGGAGGCATCATCGGTCCATTCTTCTTCGAAAATGCGGATGGTAAGGCAATAACAGTTAATGGTGCTCGCTATCGCAGTTTTTTGTGCCTAAATTGCAATATATGGATGTGGACGACATGTGGTTTCAACAAGATGGTGCCACATGCCATACAGCCCGAGAAACAATTCAATTACTGCATGAGTCATTTCCTGGTCGTGTAATTTCCCATTTTGGTGATCAGAATTGGCTGCCCAGATCATGTGACTTAATGCCGTTGGACTTTTTCCTTTGAGGTTTTTTGAAGTCTAAGGTTTATGCCAACAAGCCCACGACCACCCACGCCTTGAAGGAGGAAATTGAGCGCTGTATCAACGAAATTCAGCCACATTTATGCAAAACGGTCATGGAAAATTTCGACAAAAGAGTGCGTATGTGCCAGCAAAGCCATGGAGGCCATTTACCCGATATGCTATTCCATGCATAACCCTATACTGTATACTTTATGAATCAATAAGAAATTACAATTTTTAATTAAAAACCTGTGTTTTCTATCAAAATTACTTGCGTGAATTTTGGGACACCCTGTATGTGTGTGTGTGCAAAAGCAGCTGAACAAAATTCATGAGAAGACTTAAGTAAAAATATACAAGATAAATATCAAGCAGGTTGGAAACTGTTCTAGAGGCATGAATGATACACGAATGCAGAGTTATATATATAACTCGATAAAGCTATCTAAAGTATGAATAAAAGGTATGACAGGAAAAATAGACGTATGAATGTGAACATGAACAAAATGAAGGATAGAGTACTGTATGGAGACTCGTTAGTACGAGGTGTGTTAGTAGAGGATTTGACAAAATCGTACCAACCTGGTGCGACCATAAAGGACGTAACTGCATCTATTAGAGAGCAAAAGGAAAGGGTGAAAGAAATTATTGTTGTGGCAGGTACGAATGATTTGAAAGGAGATAAAATGGAAATGATAGAAGACCTGAATGAATTGTTTGAGGTAGCAAAAGAAAAGAGTGAGAGAGTTAGAATGATTAGTCTTTTGCCACGGTATGACAGTGAAATGTTTAAAAGGAGGGCTATAATTACGAATGACTTTATGCGTGGGTTATGTATGACGAGTGGTGTGGAATTTATGGATGTGTGGAGTGAGTTTGATGGGCGAAAGGATCTATATAAGATGGATGGCTTGCATTTGAATGGTTACGGTGTAAGAAGACTTGAGAAAGTGTTGCTGAATGTAGTGGATGTGCAAATTCAGGGAAACTAGATTTGTTAGGGGGGGGGAGTAGAGATACAGTCCTTATGGAGGCAGTTGAATGTAAGAATGAATATAATATGCCAGAGCAAATAAGGACAACAAATCTGAGTGGGATAGTTAATATAAGGCATCAAGGTAGGGTTGGGGCTAATGGGGGTCTTAAATTCATGTACACTAATACTAGGAGTATTAGGAACAAGAAGGAAGAGTTTTTGGCCATGGTTGGCACTTCCAGACCACAGGTTATAGGTATTAGTGAAACATGGCTGACTGTAGATGATATAACTAGTGGGATTGAATGTGATGGGTATAGTGTGTTCAGGAATGACAGAGAGAATAAAATGGGGGGAGGAGTATTGTTGATGATAGCTGATGAGCTACAGCCAAGGAGAATAGAAGTTGAATTGCAGGATAGAGAAAAGAGCACATTTGAGGCCATTTGGTGTGAGATTGTGGCTAGCAGAACTAAATATACAATTGGGTGCTGCTATAGACCAGGTGATGGAAAAGATGATGGTGACAGTATGCACAAGCAAATAGAAGAAATGGGTGGAAGGAGGGTGATTATTATGGGAGATTTCAACTGTGGTCGCATTGATTGGAGTGAGGAGAGAACACACGGGAGGAAGGAACTGGATTTTATGCGGTTATTAAGGGATAACTATCTGCGACAGCATGTAATGGAAAATACTAGGGGTCAGAGAGTGCTTGACCTAGTAATTACATCTGAGGATTTGGCTGTAACAAATATGACCACATTGCCACCAGTCGGTGAGAGTGATCATAGGGTCTTAACTTGGGAGGTGGCTAAAGGTGTAGAATTTTCAATTAAGACAGGGTACATGTGGAATTATCGGGCTGGAAAGTATGACATGCTTAGGAGTTTGATTGGTTCAGTGCCATGGCATGTACAACTGCAAGGACTAGAAGTTGATAGTGCATGGGAGGTAGTTAAGAAGTGTTTGCATGAAGCAATGGCTGACTGTATACCTAGAGTCCGAATAATAAATCAACTAGGGGTTAAATGGGTGAATAACACCATTAAGCTTGAGTTGCAAAAAAAGAAACAACTATGGAGGGAATTTAAGGAGAAGGGTGACCGGCAGGCACATGAACGGTATAAAGCGCAGGCCAGAAGGGTGACGAGTATGGTAAGAAAGGCAAAAAAGGATTACGAAAGAACATTGGCCATGCAGGCTAAAGAGAATCCTAAACAGTTTTTTAGATATGTAGCAAGTAAAAGGAAAAATGTACATGGCAGATTGATTTTAAAGAATGCTGATGGTAGGGAGGTAACTGAATCAGTTGAGATAGTTGAGTTACTGAGTGAGCACTTTGCAAAAGTATATCATCCAGGTGGTGACATTGCAGAAACGAATAAACCAGTAGATTATACGGGAATTGTGGTTAATGAAGTGGAGGTGAGTAGTCTATTGCATAACCTCAATGTCAATACATCTGTGGGATTGGATGGTATACCAGCTCGTGTTGTACGAGAAGCAGCTAAAGAATTGTCAGTACCCTTGACCATTTTGTTTAATTTGAGTCTCGGGTCTGGGTTAGTCCCGAGCGGGTGGAAAGAGGGGAAAATAGTTCCACTGCATAAAGGTGGTTCCAAGACTGCTGTTGTAAATTACCGACCGATTAGCATATCAGGAATCATTGTCAAGGTCTTAGAGAAATTAGTCAAGAAAAGAATACAGGATTGGATAGATGAAAATGGGATATTGTATGGGGGACAACATGGTTTTGTGAAGGGTAGATCATGCCTCAGTAACTTGCTCACGTTTTATAACACAGTGACGGCTGAACTGGATAGGGATAATGGGTTTACAGTGATACTACTGGACCTTGCCAAGGCCTTTGATAGGATACCACATGGAACCCTAATCAGTAAACTGGAGCAGATGGGTATAGATATAGGGTTGGTAAGATGGATAAGAGGGTGGTTGAAGGAGAGATATCAAAGAGTGGTTTATTCAGGAGTGGAGTCTAAAAGACGTCTTGTGACTAGTGGAGTGCCACAGGGCTCTGTTCTTGGACCACTGCTTTTCAATTTGTTCATCAATGATATTGGAAAGAATCTGAGAGGAAGTGTTCACTTGTTTGCTGATGATGCAAAGTTGGGTAGAGCAATTGTGAGTGCACAAGATGTCAAAATTTTACAGGATGATTTGGATAGTTTGGAGGACTGGGCTAGGAAAAATGGATGTGAATTTAATGTGGCAAAGTGTAAGGTTATGCACTTTGGGGTGAAAAGAATAGCAGCAGTATATTGCATTGGTGGAATCATACTCCAGGAGATTGATGAGGCCAGGGATTTGGGAGTGTTGGTGGATAGGGAGTTAAAGTTTAGGGGGCACATTGCAAAAGTAACTAAAACAGCTCACCAAATCACTTGGCTTCTGAAAAATACTTTAACATGCAGAGACGAACAAGTTGTTGTTCCTCTGTATCGAGCCTTGATAAGACCCCATCTGGACTTCTGTGCCCAGCTATGGGCACCAGGGTTTCTTCGTGATGGGGAGGAAGTGGAGAGGGTCCAGAGACGAGTGACCAAGATGATAGCAGGTCTGTGGAATGAACCTTATGAGAATAGGTTGAAGATTTGTGGGTTGCAGAAATTGGACGATAGGCGAAGGAGGGGTGATATGATTGAGACATTCAAATTACTGAAGGGTTTTTATAAGATTGATCCAGAAGATATTTTTGAAAATATGACTGGTGGTGGGAGGACTAGGGGCCATGCATGGAAGCTGGGCAAGAACGTGGTTGACAAGGGTGTTAGAGCTAGGTTCTTTACTTGGAGAGTGGTAAATGAGTGGAATAAGCTTCCAGAGTCTGTTGTGGGTGCTACGACTGTGAATGAGTTCAAGGCAAGGTATGATAGATACTGTGTGAATGTTGAATAGTTGTTCTTGACATGATGTTAGGGCCTCCCTCGATGAGTCTGTCGACTCCTTGGAGTTTCCCGGAACAATAATAATAATAATAATATGAAATGTAGAAAGATGGTTGGAGTAAGTATGATATATGATTAGAAATGCTCATATATGCAGGTATAAAAGTTTACCAGTGCTCGACTTCATAATTCAGAAGGTCAAATTTCAGATGATTAGAACAGAGGTCTCATATATAAAAATGAAAATTAAACAATGGGGAATTAGAAGAATTTCTCTGTTGAGCGTTCCAGTAACATCTGCACAAACATACTTAAGAAGAGGCTAAGAAAAGCTGTTAAAGAGAATTTGGAGAAGAATAAGTTGGGTTCAGGCCAAATAGAGGTTATTAGGATCACAAGTAGTTGAGAATTCGTGGTAATATAACAGGGATCTGTATTTAATTTTGATATATCTTGTTAAAGCATATAACAAGTTGTCAAGAGAAAAGCTGTTCAAAATGATACATGAATGCCAAGAGTACATCGATCTCCATTATTCTGATAAGTCAGTTCTTGCCAGACACCACTCGTAGATGTCTTGTCTGGCAAGAACAAAGTCATGGATCTGGATGCAATCCTTTCATAAAGATTGTTTATACAATTTTTATGAAAGCTCTGAAGACATGCTCATCATCAAAAACCTAAACAGAAGTGATTTTCTAAACTGTTCCAAGTTTGGGAAGTTATTCTACTCAATACCTCTCATGACTGTGAAATAGTTTCTTATTTAATAATTTCAGTGTCTTTTCCTTGTATTCTAATAGTTATACAGATCAAGTTCACCTCTTAGATATCATGTACTCTAACTCTAAAATATGCCATTTTTTCATTTGTTATTCATCCTCATCAAATACCTGACATGTATCCTAAGAAGGTGTACAGAATATTATGATAGTATTACATGAAAAGTTACATCATTACTAGCTTCCTGTTGACAGTTTTCCTCTACATTAAACTGTTATCTTTCAAGATTCCAATATTATTAGAACTTATATTTTTGTTTTCTTAAGCGATGTTACTATATCAATCAGTCCACCTAGACCTTGAGTTTCCTTTGAATCTTTTTCCTGCCATCTTGTCAAAGAATACTTATTTTGCTAACTCTTCTTCTCCCATTTTGTCTCCTCCTCATGGGGAAGCTGCCTGTGGTTGAGTAAGTCCCCAACCACATGGTCCAAGGTCTTGTTCCAAGGCTTGCTATGGTGCTAGTCTTAGGTAGCCATGGTGTTCCACTTCCAAGTGCAGTTATTGCTTATGATTGGGTATCTATGTGTAGCTCTGTGGTGGGTGGGGAGCTCTGGAATTCAAACAAAAAATCTCTTGAGCATGAATTTTACATTCTCAAATATTTCAAGGGCCTTAACAAGCTCCCATCCAAGTACTGATAATGTAGATACATATTTGATAGCAGAAGTAAGAAACAAGAGACGTGTGATACTAGTTTAAATGTACCAGTGTTTCTGATCATCCATGCAACAGGTAATAGAGAACATGTCATCCTTCTTTATTCAAAGGGTTTAGAACAATGTTTCCCAATGTGAAGTGTACACCCACGGGGAAAATTTGAATATTTTGGGGGGCAATTAGATAATGATGTTGCATTCGTCACCTCATCACCGATATACTCAAAAAATCACCTTTCTCAGCGATAAATTATCGAGGTTGCAATCCTGACTTTCTGAGAAAAAAAAACTGGAAACACTAGTACAGCAATCAACATAAATACTTGGTAGCATAAGTGTGTTAAGGTTAGATCATAGCATCTGTCACTTCTGAAACGTAAACAGTACTAATTTAACTTGAAGAAATGCAAAATTATGAGTCTATTAGAACTTTATTCAAAATAAAAGGACAATGGCATGGCTTTGTGATGAGACAGAAACGAAATACCCAAATTCAACTAGTTTTGCAAGAAAATTACTGTTGCCCTTCCCATTGTCGTATTTAGTTGAATGTAGCTTTAGTGCTGTAAATATGTTATTAAAAAAAATAAATCATCTGGATATCACAAACCATGCAGATTTGAGATTGAAATTGACTAAATTAGTACCTCAAAAACTCTTTGCAGCAGACATCAAGCTTAAGGATCACATTAACTTGGATTTTATTTTCCTGAGTTCGATTTATATTTTATAATATACAAAGTGTAATATAAAATTTATATTCATTGAAGAAAGTCAAATTAAAGACAGTTTTACCTATGTTCCTTTTTTATTTGAAGTACTTATTTATATTATATATACTTTTTCAGAACTTGGTTGACTATTATGCTACAGGGGGCATAATCCAAAAAAAGTTGGGAAACACTGGTTTAGGACTAGCAGGTTTTCCCAAAAAAAAAAAGCAGTTAAGAAACTACATTCTGGTGACATCCTTGTGGAAACATCATGTCAACAACATTCTGAAAAACTACTACTTGTAGAGGAGCTATATCAGAATTGAATCTCCTTGATGTTCCAGATGAGGAGATATGGTCATGAGCTTAAAGATCAGAGAATGACAGATGTGAGGTGCAACCTGATATGAAGAGATGGGCATTTGGTTCCAACCAGGAACATCATCCTTACTTTTGTTACACCTAAACCTCCAGCAGCTGTAAAAGCAGGGTATCTCAGTTGCCCTCTTAATCTGTGCAGCCGTAATCCACTGAACTGCTTTAAATGTTAGAAATATGGGAATGCCCAAACTGCCTGTCATGGCTCTACTGCCTGTGCCCAATGTGATAGTAAAAAGCAGGATAATAAATTTTGCTCTGCAAAGAAAGCTCATTGCATCAACTCACAGGGAGATCACCCAGCCTATTCCTGTGCACGTCCACAGGTGGAAGGATGAAAAAGATAAAAACAGAACAAAATATATCATATCGGGTTTTAAATGTGAAACTAGTCACTATTGCCACATCTATCCTGAAATCTTCGTATGCTGATAATGTGACACTTAAGAAAATATCAATAGCAACTCAAACTCATGTCTATTCCATTATGGTAATTTCACCATAACTAATCTTTATGAGTGCTTCTCTGTGGAGCACATCAATTACTCCACCTACAATCTCACCAAAATATATATATATATATATATATTCCATTCAGTGAGAATCCACTTGTCAAAAAAAAAAAATATATATATATATATATTATAAAAATGATATTACTTAAAGATAAACCACCAGACATCCCCAATAGAAAAAGTGGACACTTCTGTATTGACAAAGTATACTAAACTCACCAAATGACTTTTCAGATGATGTATTAAACGTTTTTCCAGAAGAGGTGAATACTGACCTTCCATACTTCCCTAAATTAATAGATAAAGATAAATCCTCAACATCTCGGAAATTAGACATGTCTACAAAGCAAAAATACTAAGATCTACAGTGGAACTGTCATGGGATTTGCCAAACATTGACGATATCGAAGTTCTTCTGTAGAAACACAAACTCCTCTATGTCTGTCTGCAGGAAACATATTTAAAACCCAGAGAGGACCCAACCTTAACTCATTTTACTGATATTGTAAATATAGAACTGGAGATGGCCCAGTTCATGGTGGAGTAATTATCCTAGTGGGCAATCATACTCCTTTCCAAAATATCCAGCTTAATACTACTCTGGAAGCAGTAGTGATCTGCTTATCCATGGGATTTCTTATTACAATATGTTCCATTTATTTACCACTGGGTTGTGAGTTAAATGAGGTTGAACTTGATAATCTTATATTGCATCTGCTTAGCCCATACTTCTCATTGGTTACCTTAATGGACTTAACACTGTGGGATAGTCACACAAATGGATGAGGTTGTGTCATTGAGTGATGCTCGATAATCATGACCTCTCCCTTCTTAATAATAGTCAGTACCTGCTCATATTCTGCAGCAGATCTTACAGTCTGCATCCCCCTGCCATCTTTCCGCTGCTAATTTGGGATGTTGAAGAGAACATTTATGGAAGTGATCATTTTCCTGTTATTTGCACTATGCCTTCACAGGAACATATTCTCTTACTTGGATGCCTGTGTTGAAAATGTACCAGGCTGACTGGAATACATTTTCCCATCTTTGAAAATGTAATGCTAAAGCAGTCACTGAAAGACCTGTGATTGAAGTAGTTAAATATGCCACAGATTGTATTATCCAGGCAATAGCCAAAAAAAGATCCACGTTGGAATCCTGTCCCATCAAATCTAATAGCTTTCAAATGCACTCAGGTGAAAGCACATTATGTGAGACGTCAGAGTCAAAAACGGTCTTGGATCCGATTAACAGCCAATCCAAAAATTATAGGATAAAACTGGAAAATTAAAGGTAGATATAAAACACACCATTTGTCTATCCTTGGAACATAATGGACATGTTGTTGCTGATCCTATATTGTTTGGGAGAAAATTTTGCTAAAATCTCAGCTGCAAATTCATGTCCTCCTGAATTTCTAATATTGAAAGGACAACAAAAGAAACAGCAGCTAAACTTCTCTACCAAATGTACTAGAGCTGTACAATCGGCCATTTGTTGAGGAAGAACTAAAAAAAGCTCTTTAACTCTGTCAATCCAGTGCAGTAGGTCCTGATGACATCTATTATGAGATGATAATGCATTTTTCATCATCTTCCATGGATCTTCTTCTCTTATTATACAACAGAATACTTTCAGAGGAAGGGTTTTTGGCTTCTTGTCATTGCTATTCCAAAACCAGGAGAGAATGTAGCACAAGCAAACAATTACCCAACCTGTTGCTCTGACCAGTCAGAGCAACATTTTCTGCAATATTTATGTAACATAGTGCAGAAAATGGGTTAATTGCTTTCTAAATACCAGACTTCTCTGGTATTTATAAAGCAATTTCTGAACCAAACCTTGCAGTCTCAGTGGCAAACTTTGAAGAAGGCATTGATTGATTTGGCTTGAAGATGTGTTAAAGTTGTCTGCAAGGATAGAAAAATAAGAACACCATGGTGGACACAAGAAGTTAAAGAAGCAGTCCTGAAAAAGAAGAAAACATATCAAAAGTTCCTAGCAAATAAGTTGGCAGATGCCCTAAAAGAATACAGAAAAAATTGTAAGAGAGTTAAGCGATGTGGAAAAGTAGCCAAGCGAAAAGTGATGGAAAGACTTTGGTAAATGATTTTTTTTTTCATACTCTTATTGTTTGGTAAAAGTATGGAAAATAAATATCAGGAAGGTGGCAAAATGTTCTGGAGGCTATTAAAGAAGACTTAGAAATGGAGGAAAGAATACTGTAAAAGGAATCAGAAATGATAAAGGTGACATGAAAACTGAAGATGAGGATATCCTAGATATCTGGAGTAATTACTTTGAATGACTGTTAAGCTAACCAAGCAGTGACAGAACCGTACTAGAAAATTTTCAGGAGGAATGCAAATACATAACAATACCTGAGGTAGAAAAAGTTCACAAAAAATATTAGACCAGAAATATGAAAGTATGGAGGTATAAAAGTTTTGCAGTGGCTACACTGCATAATTCAGAGGGCCTGGTCAGAAGGTTGAATTCCCAATGATTGGAGTAGAGCTCTCATAGTACTCACCTATAAAAAAGGGAATAAAACAATGTGAGAATTACAGAGGAATTTCTCTACTAAGTGTTTCATGTAAGATTTATGCAAGCATACTTAAAAAGAGATTAAGAAAAATTGTGGAAGAGAAACTTGGAGAAGAACAAGCTGGGTTCAAGCCAAACAGAGGCTGTCAAGATCAGATTTTCACTTTAAGACAAATAGTTGAAAAATTGTGGAAATATACTTTAGTTTTATAGATCTGGGAGAGGCATATGATAAGTGCCCGGAGAAAATCTTATCAAAACACTACAATTTATGGGGTGAGTGAAACATTATACAGAGCAATACATAGCCTATATTTAAGTTGTCATTCAGCAGTTAGAATTGAAGGAAATACAGGAAGATGGTTTCATGTAAAATCAGATAAGACAAGGATGCACATTATCTCCACTCTTATTCATCATCTATATGGATCACATTATGAAAGAAAGTGGCATTAGGGATATTAGAATTGGAGACGTCAAACTTAGCCCTTTGCTTTATGCAGATGATGTTGTACTCCTAAACACATCTAGGGCAAATTTCCAAGATTCACTACTAAATTGAATAACAGCTGTAATATATTCGGCATGAAAATCAGCAATAGAAAGACTAAAACTCTGAAAATAGATAGCAGCATAGAAAAACTATAGCTGCATTCTGAATGGAGATCCTATAGAATAAGTAAAGTATTTCAGCTATTAGATATAGTTTTTAGTGGAAATGACAGGTTAAATCTGGAAATAGACAACAGAGTAAGCAAAGCTGGTATGGTGGGTAGCCAGCTGAATAAATTTATATGGAATAAGAGAGAAATCAGCCAAAACACCAAACTAGGAGCATACAAGACAGTGTTCAAACCAATTTTAAGTTATGGATCTGAGAGTTGGGGTAGAAATGAAGCACTTGATCAAAGACTAGAGACCACAGATGTAAGGGTTCTGAGAAAAATTAAGGGACTGAACCGATGGCATCCATGGCAGAATCATATTAAAAATTAAGATATTAGAAAGGAAACATTATTAGCATTTAAGAATGTGTCAGCAGAACTTATCTAAGGTGGTATGGCCACTTAAATAGAATGGGTAAAGAAAGGTTAGCAAAACAGATGTTTGATGGCAGTAAAGAGATCTAATGAAGACCAAGATCTAGGTAGATTGATTCAGTCAGTTCATTCCTTAGAAGCACCTAATGTTAGATATGGCAATATTGGAGTGCTCACAAGTAATATATTGAGTTGGAGGAAAATTGTTGATAGGAGATTAATAATTAAACTTAATCATGTAGTGCTGTCATTGTAACCTGAACACACCTTGGGGATACACATATCAGGAAACTAATGATGAATTATTTAGTCAGTTTAGAAACCTGTATTAGAGATGCATTCCTGAAACAAGAACATCAGGTTTCAGTGTTCCTTGATATGTAAAAAAACTTAGGACCAGTCTTGGCAATATTGCATATTAAAAAGACTCCTAGGTCTCAGAGGGCTCTTTCCTATATTTACTAAAAACATTCTGTCTAGCCAAGTATACTATATCATCAAGAAGGGCATGTTCCTCAAGGCTCAATCTTAAGCATACCAATCTTTGCTGTCAAAGTTAATTCATTCACTTGAACAGCTTCCGACCACTGTAAGCGATGCTCTATTATATTATTATTGTACAGGTATCTCCATGGAATCAGAAGACTCATTGCAGGAGATCCATTATGCACACACTAGCATTATTCACATAATACCTATCATATCTCTCTCTCTCTCTTTAAATGCATTCATTGACAAAGCACTCATATGTCAATGGGTATTATCTGCTATCCCCTCCTCCACAGCCTAGATTTAGCACACCTTCAGACTTCTGTTTGTTTCCTCCTCCCCTCAAGGTTCATCAGGCACTACCTGATGAACTTCTTCATCCATAGTGAAGTGCCTTCCAGAAAGGTTCTTGAGGTGGGGGGAACAAATAGAAGTCTGAAGGTGCTAAATCTAGGCTGTGGGAGAGGGGATAGCACATGATACCTATCATATCTCTCTCTCTTTTTAAATGCATTCATTGACAAAGCACTCACATGCCAATGGGTTGCCAGAGGTGACAACAACTGGCAACCCATTGACAGATGGATTCCATCCATTCACCATCCTCCAAGCAAAAAATCTAGTTGGCTAACCACACTCTTACACAATTTCCATAGATGATTCCTTGTTCTCTCTCTTCCTGCTATGTACTGAAAAAAAGTCTTCATTGTCACTCCTATAAAAATCCTTTTAATAACTTATATACTTATGTCATGTGTCCTCATTTCCAACTAACAGCTAGTTTTTGAAGCCCACAGACTGTCAACCTATTTTCATAAGGAGCATTCCATAGATCTGCCACAATCTTTGTCATTCGCCTCTGGATCCTCTCCACCACTTCTTCATCCTGTTGGAATCTGCATGTCCAGATCTTCACACAGTATTCCAGATGTGGCCCTATTAAAACTTATATATACATACATGCACACACGAGGGGTGTTTCTGAATAGTAAGGTAACGTTTTTTTTTTTCTCAAAGTTGTTTAATAATAGGAAGTTGAAATAAGTGACCATGTACTACTTCTCCCAAAAATCTCCAAATTTATTGGTGCACTTGATTCACTGATAGATCAGTTTATCAATACCAGACTGAAGAAATCTGTGTCCACATCCAGTAACCAACATGGCACTACCTGATGAACTTCTTCATCCATAGTGAAGTGCCTTCCAGAAAGGTTCTTGAGGTGGGGGGAACAAATAGAAGTCTGAAGGTGCTAAATCTAGGCTGTGGGAGAGGGGATAGCAGAGTTTCCCGATTACAGTGCAGCCAATCACGAGCAGTGTGTGGAGTAGCATTGTAATGCAGCAAAATCATGCCACTTGTCAGGAGTACTGATCGTTTGCATCAAATGTTGGCTTTCAGTTTGTCCAATGTTACGGTAAAGTTCTGCATTGATTGTTCCTCCCTTTGACTAGAAATCCATCAACAGAATGCCTTGGCATTCCCAGAACACTGTGGAAACAGTTTTGAATATTTTGTGCACAGGAGATTGTGGATGTTTCCAGTCATGGAGTTTTGTTTGCTCTCTGGGGTAAAGTGATGAACCCACGTTTCATCTTCTGTGACTAGGCGAGTGAGAAAATCCTTGCCTTTGTCGCTATATTGTGACAGATTCTCCAGACACATCCCTATGTGTGCTCCTCTGACAATTGTCAGATGCTCCTGAAATTGAAATGTGTACTCCTGCTACCCAGCAGAAGCACACATTTCAAAAAAGCCAAGGACATTGTGAACAATTTCGTAAACAGTGACCTTACTCAAGTTCACCACTTGTGCAATTTTATGCAGTTTCACTTGCCAGTCTTCAAGAACAATGCCTAAAATGCATGAAATGTTGTCGGCAAGAAGTCCACCAACAGAACACCCTGGCAATCCCAGAACACTGTGGGCATGACTTTTCAGATAGTGGGAACAGTTTTGAATTTTTTTGTAGTCTTGCTCGATGAAGGCCTGCCTGCCAATGTCGATCTTCAATGTCACCATGGTCTGCTTTATTTTATATTCATTGCACCAAAAACACACCTTCTTTGACGTAACCTTTTCACCATACACAGCAACCAGTTCATGGTGCATGTCATTTGGTGAAGCCCTTTTTACTTGCAAAATACAAATAACTTCATGGACACCTATTTTAGACCACACTTGCATGGTAGCCACCATCTTGCAACTGGAATTAGCTGTGAAGCGACAATAGTGCCACACTGTAATGGTGGTATTTTTGAATGTTATTAACAGATCTATCTGTTCAGTGTGTTTTATCTCATTCCCTTGCCCCATTATTAAGAAAAAAGTGTTACCTAACTTTTCGGAAACCCCTTGTATACATTATATATTTATACTCCTACCCACGAAAGGCTTTTTTGTAAACCTATAGCACATTCATATCATAAGTTGGCTAAGGAATTATTTTCTCTGTTGTTATTTGTGTTATATATTTTTTGTACTTATGCTTTATTTTTTTACGTAGCCTGGAAACCCTGCTCTAGAGACCAACATGGAACTTTTTCAAGCCACTTCAGGCCTCCATTGGGGGGGGGGGGGGTAATGGTCTCAAACTGGGAGATGAAATTAATCTTCCATCTAAAGACAATCACAAACGTCCATGCCCACAGTAGGAGTTGAACCTACAGCCTGTTGGTCAGAGAGCAGATATGCTAATTACACAGGGAAACAATAACCTCTATTCATGCTTGTTAGTCAATTTAAGTCTTCCTGAAGGATCTCTACATCACCTTCATTTAACATCATTCTTCACAGTTTAGCATCATCAGCAAACAACTGAATGTTTCATGTGAAATCATTTCTTACATTGATGTACAAATTAACGCCACTGTCACCTGCCCTCTCCTGGGCTCAGCTCCTCTATAAACCACGCTTTGATATTTGTCCATCAGCCAGCTTATAATCCAAATCCCCAGATTCATATCCATCCCTTTGCTCCAGTTTGTGTAACAAAGCTGTCAAGACCTATCCTTCACAAAACCATGCTGTCCCTTATAGAGTATCATATATGGTCATATAATATCATATGTCGATGATTTCACTATCTATTAGCTCAAATTAATATCAGTTACCTGTACTTCATGCTGAACTATATAGCAGTCTGTACCATTAAAATAAAAAATAACATAAAAATTGCAGCACTCTCCCAACTTTATAATTAGTCTTATCTATGTATAAAGAGACAGAAGACAAGTGATGAATGGCTAGCCTTCATTAACCTAAGGACAGGGATTAGCACAAAGTGCAAACAAATAAACTTCCTAATTGGACGGAGACCTGATGATTGTCCAAGGCCTACCATTGTGGATAGACAGTGCAATCTGTTGCAATTGCAACAGATGCACCGTCTACACTATATCAGAATCACAACAGAAACCAGGAGACCAAACCTGTGCACAATAATCCAAGTGAGGTCTTATCAAGGCCTTGTAACATCCTTATCATTACATGTGAACATTTGTTTAGACATTGCAATTATCTTTGAGTTGTATTTGCAATCTTTGCTACATGGCCCCTGAACTTCGGCTCCCTGTCTACTAACACTCCAAGATCCCTAGCTTCATCAATTTCTTCTAGCATAATCTCACCAATATAATATGACATTGGATATCTAATCATGCTAAAATGAATGACTTTGCATTTAATGGCATTGAACTGACATCCATTTTCCCATGCCCACAATTGCAGCCTATTCAAATCATTCTGCAAGTGCTGAATATCAGTATTTGTATTAAACCAAGAATATAATTTATTTATAATTACTATTGGGGGGGGGGGATAGTGAAAAGTGACTTGTATTATTTGATTTAGCAGTCTTATTATTTCTTTTGAAGAGTTAAGTATTAAAATACACGAATAATGGCTGTATTTAAGTGATTAAGTACAATAAAAATTTCCTGTACAGAAAAGATTAGGCGATTTTTGGATAGTGTGGAATATTATGAAATTTTTATATAAAGATAAAATTTTTTTTCTGAATTTGATTTTCTCTTTAATAGGATCTGGAAGGTTTAGTCGTTTTGAATCTGACTCTGAAAGTGAAGATAGTGATTATGATATCAGTCATGATAATAGTGAAGACATCACAAGTGGAAGTTTCGACTCATCAGATGACCAGTCTAGTAGTGAAAAACGTTCAGTTAGTTTTAATAGGAATACAATGACTGAAACTAATACAGAAGTTGAAAAAGATAGGTTTTCACTCCAAAATGAGAATTCTAAGACTTCTTATTTCTCACTACAAGACAGATTACAACCCAATGAAAAACTGATGACAGATTCTGAAACATGTGTTAGAAATGAAAATGGAAAGAGTAATGAAGAGCTATTTAACAATCAGGTTGTTTATTGTCAGAAAATGCAGTTGGATACAGAGCAAGATAAGTGTGAAAATAATAGCCCTGCAAAAATAAGGGAAATTGCTGAAACAGAAAACAGTACTCTGACGCTTTGGCTGGAAAATGAATCAGGAATACATGATAACTCAGAATCTCTAAATCCTGTGAGATGTGAAGGGTTAAATATTTCTGCTAGAGTAGCATTAAGAGAAGATAACTCTTCACCCATAAAAACAAGCTCAAGTCCATGTAAGAAAAGTGAAAACAGGTCACCTTTTATATATGATAAAGTCTCCTTGCCTAATAAAACAGGAAGAAACAAGGATGTTTGGGACAGCAATTTAAGTGACATAAGTAGTACAAATGCATTTGAAAAAAGAAAAAAAATTGAAACTTCTGAAGGAGACTCATCATTAAGACACACCAGTGATACTATTGCAAAGAAAAATTCTTTAAGGATATCTTCAGGAGAAGAAAAAAATTCAAAATCTTTAGTCGAGTGGGATTTACGAATGGAATTGAAACGCAGAAAACAAGACAGAAAAAGGAAAGTTAATTTTGAGGTTAGTAGCCATGTTCCCTTACTTACAGTTCAGGACAGTTGGCAGAAAAATCACAGTGACCATGAGGACCTCAGTAATTGTTCTGGTAGTGGCAGTTGTAGCAGCAGTAGTAGCAGCAGTAGCAGTAATAGTCGCAGCAGTAGTAGTAGTCGCAGTCATCATAATCAGAGCAATGTGTTGAACTCTAAAGAAAATTCAGATAGTGAGAGGTGGAGTAGTGCAGAGAGTAGTCATAGTACAAGTAGAAGCCGGAGCAGGAGCTTCAGTCCTCATTTCAGATCGCTTCTGAGTGTTGTTAGACCTGTTAATCAAACTTCAGAAACAAACTGCGAAAGGCTTAAAAATTCTACTAAACATGTGAAAGATAATTATTTTGAATATCCAGAGAGAAACAGTGATAGGTTTTGTTCTGTTCGGTATTCACATCATGTATCCTACCCGCGTGACAGAGAACATAAAAAGATTCTTTCCAAAGAGTTGAAAACATCAGCAGTCCATACAGAAAAACGAAAGACCAAGAGCAGAACGTTTTCTGAAAAACGAGATATACAACTTTATAATAATGGTAAGAATTTCGTTTACCATATTGTCTTATTATTATTGTGAAAAGTTTAGTTCAGTTAATCTTTTTTGCTCTGTTCTGTTTCGAAAGTATATAATTAAACTTGTTTTAAGAACAGTAAACTTGTGATGTAATGAGTACTACATATAACAAAAAGCCCATTTTTAAATGTTTCACTGAAAGAAAGAGATATTAGTCATGTGTGATATATATAGTAACTGTCATTTTTCACTTTTTTCTGTGTATGTTGTGTTCAGTTCACTAATTCTGAGATAAATATCAGCTGTTATGAAATTTGCATGAACATCTTTTTTTTTTTTGTGAATTGCCAGTAAGTTTAATTAAGAATTAAATGCATTGTAGAGCAAATAGCAGTACAAACTTCCTTACTGCTTAATTTTCAGAATTAAGGAAGTAGCAGAGACAGCATTTTAGTAATGAGGCCTATATGTTGGTTATTCATAATGATGTTACTTAAGGAAGTTACACTTGTATATTAATTAGAATAACTTTTAATTAATATTTCCAATATTTTGGCAAAGTCAAACTGCCATGATCAGGGAACATTTTCCTGGATTCTAAACAAATTAAGTTTTAAGTCATTGCACCGATTAGAAATACACACTTGTAATTTTATTTTACTGCTCAGTATAAACACAAATATGTGTTAACACTAAGCCTTTTTTTGATCGATTCTTGAGATAGTCGATCTCTGACACGAGCAGGCGGGTTTTTCATCCTGCAAACTCAAGAAAATCAACCTTAGAACCCACACTATTTTTGACATTAAAAATATTGTGTTGGTGTTAGGGACCACGAGGTGGCAGCGTTTGTTGAGCTGTATCTTTACTGCGTGTTGCTTAATTAGTGATAGCCTTGGGGTAGCTATATCTGATGGGCTACCAGTGGAGATTGAACTATCCACTCAATCTCCAAAAGTGAAATAGGGCTAAAACGGCCTCGCCTACTCGTTTTATCCCTATACTGGAATAAAAAGGCATTAGCCGAGCATTAAATCAATATAGTTGCCATGCCTACATCAAAATTGTTTAATAACTCCACTGTAGTGGAGATGCAAAACACATTTCTCTTTATACTGAGTGGTCTGCAAATTTTGCAGGCAGAACCATGCTTTGGTATTGGTAATGAAGACCCTAATCCCAACATAAATAATTTCTCTAACATGATAACAGAATCTGTATCTGATCAATAGAGATGATAGTCTGATATTGGAAATGAAGATCAGAAAGTACCTGTAGGACAAGGCATAAGGCAGAAATTAAACATTTATGAAAGATTGGAGTGAATCTTTGAGAGGGAGAGATCATCACTTAACTGAATTTTCCCCTTCTAGATAGCATCAGGCAACTTTACAAAGGATTTCAGTGCACACCATTCCAAACATGTGTCCAGCATTCTATGGTTGGATGAATTTGGGACTTAATTGGTATTGGTGAGTAGTAGTGCCTTGGACAGAAAAGTGTACAGATTTTTTTGGACAGCTGCAGAATCTATGGCTGAGATGTGTTTGTCCTAGGAAAGGCTGCAGGTATAGGTCAATTCAAGAAGGGAAATCTGATCATGTTCGGATATCTAGGTAGTATTGAAAGTTAGGAGTAAGGAAGTGATATTCTTGAGAGAGAGAGATTAGACGGGACTGGAGGGCACACCACTATATGCAATTCCCTTCTTAATCCTCTAAACTACGACTACCATCAATGGGAGGAAGAGCATGGGCTAAAGTAAAGAGTCCTGAGGTACTCTGCATTGGTGGGAAAATCTGAGCAGAGGAAACCATTCATCATGACTGTGAGCAACAAGAAAGAAAGCTCGTGATCCAGTTGCATAGGATGAAAAGCAGACCATAGGATGGTAGTTTACTGAGCAGGGCCTCTATGCTAAACCAATGAAATTCCTTAGAAATCTTGAGAGTGACCATGAATTTCACCAAATGCTACATATAAGATCAGCTGCAGATCGAAAGTGACAAAATTCCCATTTTGCTGGTCACTAATTAACTGGTGAACTTCTAGGTGTTGCAGAAGTTTGCTGTTATCAGTTTCTTCATAGTTTTTGAGAGAACAAGTGAGAGTAATTGGACAGTAGTTTGCTAGCTGACTGTTATCACTCATTCTTTGGAATTGGCTAAATGTTGGTCTCTTTCTATGCTATAAGGTAGATGCCATTTGAATGGGATAGTTTGAGAAGCTAATATAGAATAGGTGTTAATTCCAAGACAAACGTTTTTAGCACAGTAGGTGGGATAACATCAGGATTAGATTCTTTGCATGTGTCTTAGTTATTAAGGATTCTTCTTATATCTTTCTGGCAGAAGACAATGAGAGTAGCATTGAGTGAGCAGTTCCTGATAGAGTTGGAGAAACTTTACCTTAGTCATCGCTGCAGGAATTGGAAGAGAAGAATGATGCCACATTGTTTTTCATGATAGTAGTCTAGTTCTATCTGGATGTGAATGGTAGAAATATCGATGGACAAAAGTTGTACTCAGTGGTCCTGGCAAGTGACTAGAAGGCTCACTTGCCATTTGAACAGGTAGTAAGTTTGTAGTGTTTGACCCTTCGACAATTTGATTTGAAAAGGCTTGATGACGATGTCCATTATGAGATAGTTAAATGTCGGATTGTGTGCTCAGCCTCTTTAACCAGAATTTTCTCTGAGAAAAAATTTCTGCATTCCAGGTGAAGGTGCATTCCTGGCAAGGATCAAAAAAATCCAAGTATCATTTGTATATAGAAGTTGACTAGTTGTGAAGATAATTCATGTGCAAACTTTGCTTACTTACACCTGGGTAAAGATTAAAACAGTAATATAATTTCTTGTTAAGTAATAAATTATCATCTCTGCTCTGACTAGCTGCCCTTGCACGATCCTGGATAAATCGTTAATTTTCAGAAACATCATTTAACATTAGATTATTTCATTATGTTGAAAAAAAAAACATTACAGATGCTTTCCTCAAAAATGAGCACTTGATATCAATTTTCTTTGATACGGAAAAAGCATGTAACAGCTTGGAGGACATATTGAAAGACATGTACAGCTTTGGTCTTAGAGGGAATCTCCCTGATTTCAAGTAAAATTATCTGAATTTTCTTCAAGTCCAATTGGGAACTACTGTCTAGTGATCCTTTTTCCAAGAGTCCCACGAACATCAGTCAGACCGCAAATAGCATGATACTTCAAAATAAATTCTTAATGCAACAAACTTCTGCTGTAAGCATGCTCTCTACGTAGATGAATTTTGCATCTTTTTTTTTTTTTTTTTTCATTCCTGTAGTATGAGGATCATACACAGTTGCAGCAAGCTACTGAAGACCTTTCCATCTGTGTGCACTTGATGCATAGTGTCCATTCTGCCGCAGAGCTAAAATTAGGACAAACAGTAATCCAGTTACAAGAGTTCCTGGTGCTCGTATTTGATTAAAAAAAAATAAAAAAAAACTCCTGTCTCACATATCAGTTGTGGGATAAATAACAGGGTGAGGTGAGCTTTCATTGCACTCATCTTCTATTTCCTGGGGTGCAGGCCATTGTTCTTTGCTTGTCCTCTCCCATGTGTTTATCTGCTCATGACTCTTGCTTCTGCCAAGACAGTGCTTTAGTGGTTGAATCCTGCTTCAGACTCATATAGCAGAATACTCTGATTTTCTACTGATATATGGACAGTTCAGAGTCATTCTCTAATGGGGTTTGCCGCCATCTTCAGATAAATCGTGTAATCGATTTATCTGAAAATCCATAAGTTTACATTTCTTGACATTAAACAGACACCCATTACTTTTGCCTATACTGACAACCTATTTAAATCATCCTGCAAGCTCTCCACATTGCCTTGATTAATTATTACTCTACCTAATATTGCACATTAGCAAACAATTGAATATTTTCTTTTGGATTTCCTGTATCATTTATATACAAATTAAACAGTAGGGGCCTAGCATGGAACCTTGCATCACACCACTAGGCCACCTACTTTCCTCTGGATTCTGCTCCTCCATATACTACTTTTTGGTATCTGTCCAGCAACCACCCTCTTATCCACATAATCAATGTCATATCTATTCCCATTTGTTCTGATTTGCATAAGGGGAAAAGCCCGCTAGAGGGCCAGACGGATGGTTGTGTTTTCAGAGAGCTCCCGAAAGCTAAGTACAATTTTGAGTAAAAATTAGAATATAGGTTAAAATCATAACGTAATATTGCCTAATTTTGGTAGCTTGTTGTGTCTGTGGGATTTTGGTGTGAATTATGTTGTTTAATTTAGTATATAACATTACGTTTCATAGATTTGAATATTGCACCAATGCGACGTAAGATAATGGCGTCCAAAAATATGACGCCATTGTACAAAAACTATAATGTGAGAGAGTTTGTCCAATGTGATGTGTGTGGGATGTATGCATTCCCGAATGAGGCTGGAATTTGGATTGAAAGTAATAGTGGTGGGAGAATGTGTAGAAAGTGTAAGCAAAGTGAGGAGTTGAAGTATGTGTCAGGTAGTGAGATAGTTATGGTTGAAGAAAACCAGAATTGCCAGAATGTGAGTGAAAATAGTGGCTTGATAGAGAATTGCGATGTACAAGATAGCAATGAGAGCGGTGATCTAAGAAAGAGTGAAAGCAACCATACTGAGAGAGAAAATGGTTTAAATGATAAAAATAATGAGGAATTATTTGTAGGAAGTGAGATTGCTAGGTTGCGCGCAGTGATACAAAATGCGCAGCGGCAATTAGAGCACCTGCAAAACTCTTTCCAGAGTGATTCGGATAACGTAAAAAAACAGTGCAAGAATGAGAGAGTTTCTGAAATGAAGGAAAGAGTGTTGTATGGTGACTCGTTATCAAGAGGGGTGATAGATGGCAGTGTAACTAAATCGTACTTACCGGGTGCGAAATTTAAGGATGTAAGTGAGAGTATTAGAGTGCAAAAACAGAGGGTGAAAGAATTAATAATTGTGGCGGGTACGAATGAATTGAAAGGTGATAAATTTTTTATGAGAGAGGACTTGAAAGTATTGTTAAAGGTAGCGAAAGAAAAGAGTGACAGAGTTAGAATGGTTAGTCTGTTGCCGCGGTATGACAGAGAGGAGTTTAGGAGGAGGGCCATAATTGCAAATGACATTATGCGTAGGTTATGCAGACGGTGTGATGTGGAATTCGTGGACGTGTGGAATGAGTTTGAAGGGCGAAAGGACTTATACAAGATGGATGGCCTGCATTTGAATGGACTTGGTGTGCGGAGACTGGAAAGAGTGTTGCTGAATGAAGTGAAAATGGATGTGCAAAACCAGGGAAACTAGAACTACCAAGGGGGGGGGGGGATGGATATGCAGACATCAGTGAGACAGATGAGTGTAAGAATGTATATAATGTACCCGAGCCAGCACTAAGGACAAAAAATGGGAATGGGTCATTTAGAATAACGCATCAACATAGGGGTGGGACTAAGGGATCACTGCATTTCATGTATACTAATGCCAGGAGTATTAGGAACAAGAAGGAAGAATTTTTGGCCTTGATTGGCTCTTCCTGGCCACAGGTTATTGGCATTAGTGAAACATGGCTGACGGAAGAAGATATCGTTAGGGGGGATAGAATGTGTAGGTTATAGTGTGTTTAGGAGGGACAGAGAGAATAAAATGGGGGGGGGGGACGGGTATTATTGATGATAGCTGATGAACTGCAGCCAAGGAGAATTGAAGTTGTATCGCAGGATAGTGAAAGGAGCTCATTTGAGGCTATTTGGTGTGAGATTGAGACTGGCAGAATAAAATATACAGTTGGGTGCTGCTATAGACCAGGTGATGGAATAGATGGTGGAGATAGTATGCATAGGGAAATTGATGAAATGAGTGGAAGGAGGGTAATTATTATGGGAGATTTCAACTATGGTAACATTGATTGGAAGGAGGAGAGGACACATGTGAGGAAGGAAAAGGATTTTATTCAATTATTAAGGGATAACTATCTGAGACAGCATGTAATTGAAAATACTAGGGGTGTGAGAGTGCTTGACCTGGTAATAGCATCTGAGAATTTGACTGTAATGAATATGACCATGTTGCCACCTATTGGTGAGAGTGATCATAAGGTCTTGACCTGGGAGGTGGCTAAAGGTGTGGAATTTTCAATTAAGACAGGGTATATGTGGAATTACCGTGCTGGCAAGTATGACAAGCTTAGGAGATTGCTTGGATCAGTGCCATGGCATGTACAACTGCAAAGGCTGGACGTCGATAGAGCATGGGAAGTGGTCAAGGAGCATTTACAGGAGGTAATGGCTGATTGTATACATAGGGTCCGAATAGTAAAACAAGTAGGGGTTAAATGGATGAATAACACCATTAAGCTTGAGCTGCAAAAAAAGAAACAACTGTGGAGGGAATTTAAAGAAAGGGGTGACCTGCAGGCACACGAACGGTATAAAGTGCAGGCCAGAAAGGTAACGAGTGTGGTAAAAAAAGCAAAAGCGGATTATGAAAGGAAACTAGCTTTGCAAGCAAAAGAGAATCCAAAACAGTTCTTTCAATATGCTGCAAGCAAGAAAAAAACTGTACACGGTAAAATGATTTTAAGGAATGACGATGGTAAGGAGGTCACTGAATCAGTCGATATAGTGGAGTTGCTGAGCGCGCACTTTGCAAAAGCATATCATCCAGGTGGTGTCATTGAAAAAATGAAGGAACCATTAGTTTATACGGGAATAGTGATGAATGAAGTGGAGGTGACTAGTCTATTACAGAACCTTAATGTGAACACATCTGTGGGATTGGATGGTATACCGGCACGGGTCTTGCATGAAGCGGCTAAAGAATTATCAGTGCCCTTGACCATGTTGTTTAATCTGAGTCTCATGTCTGGCTTAGTCCCGAAGGTTTGGAAAGAGGGGAAAATAGTTTCACTGCATAAAGGAGGATCCTCCAAGACTACGGTTGCAAATTACCGACCGATCAGCATATCAGGAGTCGTTGTCAAGGTCTTAGAGAAAGTAGTCAAGGGAAAAATATAGGAATGGATTGATGAAAACGAGATACTGTACAGGGAACAGCATGGCTTTGTGAAGGGTAGATCATGCTTCAGTAACTTGCTCAAGTTTTATAACAAGGTGACGGCTGAACTGGATAAGGGAAATGGGTTTACAGTGATACTGCTGGACCTGGCAAAGGCGTTTGACAGGATACCACATGGAATACTAATCCGTAAACTACAACATATGGGAATGGATATAGGGTTGGTGAGGTGGATAGGTGGTTGGTTGATGGAGAGATATCAAAGAGTAGTTTATTCAGGAGTAGAGTCCAAAAGACGGCCTGTGACTAGTGGTGTGCCGCAGGGTTCTGTTCTTGGACCACTGCTGTTTAATCTGTTCATTAACGATATAGGGAAGGATCTAAGTGGAACAATTCATTTGTTCGCTGATGATGCAAAGTTGGGTAGGGCAATAGTGAATGCAGAAGATGTCAAAGTCTTGCAGGATGACTTAGATAGATTGGAGTTCTGGGCTAAGGAGAATGGATGTCAATTTAATGTGACAAAATGTAGGGTTATGCATTTTGGGGTGAAAAGATTAGCAGCAGTATACCACATTGGTGGAACTGTACTCCAAGAGATTGATGAGGCCAGGGACTTGGGAGTGTTGGTGGATAGGGAGATGAAGTTTAGGGGGCACACTGCAAAAGTAGCCAAATCAGCTCATTAACTCACTTGGTTGTTGAAAAATACCTTGACGAGCAGAGACAAGCAAGTTATTGTACCTCTGTACCGAGCCTTGATAAGACCTCATCTCAACTACTGTGCCCAGATTTGGTCACCTCGGTTCCTTCTTGATGGGGAGGAGGTGGAGAGGATCCAGAGGCGAGTGACTAAGATGATAACAGGTCTATGGAATGAACCATATGAGAACAGGTTGAAGATTTGTGGGTTGCAGAAACTAGTTGATAGGCTGAGGAGGGGAGATATGATTGAGACATTCAAATTGCTAAAGGGATTCTATAGGATTAATTCAGAGGATATTTTTGAGATCAGGACTGGTGGTGGGAGAACTAGGGGACACCTATGGAAGCTGGGCAAGAGTGTGGTTAGCAGGGGTGTTAGAGCTGGGTTCTTTACTTTTTAGAGTGGTAAATGAGTGGAATAAGCTGCCAGAGTCTGTTGTGGGTGCTATGACGGTGAACGAGTTCAAGACAAGGTATGATAGATACTGTGAGAATGTAATCGCATAGTTGTGTGGACATGATGTTTAGGGCCTCCCTTGATGAGTCTAAGGACTCCTGGAGTCACCCGAAATAATAATAATAATAACAGAGTTCCATGTAGTATTTTGTCAAATGCCTTTGCAAAATCCAGGAGAATCATCTTGTAGCCATTTCCTTTATCCATCTCAGCTATCACTCTATTATAAAAAGTCGGTAAATTACTAAGGCATAACTAACCCTTCACAAAGCTATGTTGTCCATCATAGAGTATCATATTCTTGTCCATTCATTCCTGAATTCTCTTTTTGACCAATTTTTTTAAATTGGTCATTTAAAAAATTATAAACACCAAATGTGAATGGTCTTCTAAGACCATTCACATTTGGTGTTTTCTCAAATCCAGTAAGCCTTACATCAAACCTAGAAGTTTTGCTCAAATGTTTGCTTATGTTGGATTCTAAACCATGTTATGATCAAGGAAAATGACAGGCTGCAGACACTTCAGTTAGCTTAGTGTATCCCTTAAAATGCCACTTTGGCCTCTATAGAATTTCAAGCACTTTATAAGAAAGAAATTATATCCTAGTGGCAAACATGGAATAGAAATATTAACAATAACATTAAGCCTAAAATTAAACTATGTCAGTCAGTGGTGCACTCAAGATTTAATCTTGGGGGGGGGGGGGGGGAGTAGATGATTTGAGAATACATACTACTCATCACATACGACCTATGACTGAGCATCTGCAATAATCGCTAATTCATAAGTAGTATAGAAATAGAAGAGATGACAACACAAATAAATAATAAAAAATAATTTTAATTAGGAAAACATTTTTGGAATTTTTTTTTTTTCCTTTGGGGAGTGCCAGGGCCACTTGCCCCCCCCCGAGTGTGCCACTGATGTCAGTACAGTATGCAAAAGTTTTTTGACAGGAAATTGTTCTCCACAGAGGCTATACCATACACATCTCACCCCCTCCTTATTGAGGAGTGATGATGTGCCTATGTGTATTGTTAATTTGCAGTTGGTTCATCATAGTTCAGTAGACTGTCCCCCATTACTTTAACTAGCAAAGTGTTTTAACACTATTACCAATATATTTGAGCCTTATATACAGTTGGGCTGATCTTATCAGACTCATCAAATATATTTAATGTTTTTACATTTTAATCATTTTATATAAATTTCGATTTTTACACTCTTCAGAATTTTATTTATGTAGATATATATATAAAAAAAAGATTCATGTCATAATATAGCTAAACATCTACCTATATATAATTGGCTTAAGCCAAAATACAAAATGATGGTACATATAGAGAATTTCATGCCAACTGTGGCATTGCCCAGTTAAATGAGGGCCCTTGCTGTTTTCATCAGGGAACCAGAGTGAACAATGAAAAGTCAGCTAGTGGGCAATCGATCTGGTACTAAAGATAAGTGCCAGATAAACATAAGCACTTTATAACTAAAATTCCAAAGTCCTGATATCACTTTGGTCAATCATGTTTTGATCCTCTCTAGTGTTTTCATATCACAATGAAAACTAGGTGACCAAATCTGAGCACAATAGTCCATATATAAGAGGTTTGTCTGGGAAATTCTTGAACTTTTGAATTATCGTGCTGCATGCTTCATATGCTGCAATATAGTGTCACTCAACATTGGGAAATAGCCTAGCAAAAACCACAATGTGATATTTTGCTTAGTTATTGTGCTACGCCTATTTATGACAACGTGTTTTGTGCGCCTGGCAATTTTTTTTTTTTTGTTGTGCTTAAAACAAGTGCTTTTCATGATCAACAGATTTGTGTGAAAGTGGGAAAATCTTTCATGAAGACCTTTGAAATGTTTAAAACAGCATTTGGGAACGAGGCTTTAGACTGGAATAAAACATGAATAGTGGAAACATTTCAAAGATGGCCAAACTTTAGTTGACGATGATCTCTGTTCAGGACAGCTGTCAACATCAAAAATTGACGAAAATGGTGCAAAGGTGTGTGTGCGAAGTCATCCATTCTAACCACTGTTTAACTGTTCATGAGGTAGCTGAAGAAGTAAACATTTCTTTCAAAAACTGTCTGTCTGTCATGAGATTCTTACACAAAATTTTGGCATGCATTGCAGGCAAAATTTGTGCCTTCCCTTTTGACTGATGATCAAAAACAAATTTAAGTTGATGTGAGCCAAGAGCATTTTCATTTACAAGGATGAAAACTTTTTAAAAAGCATCATTACCCAGGCTGGGATGTGGGTTTACAACTATGATATTTAAACAAAAGCTCATTTGTCACGGTGGGTGTCAAAAGTGTCATCACTTTTGACCCAAAAAAAGCGAGATAAGTGCAGTCAAATGAAAAAGTGGTGATAACTTTTTTTTTAATCTGAGGATATTGTTCACCTTGAATTTTTTCTACAAGGCAAGACAGTGAACAAGGAGAATTAATGAAATGTCTTTGTGAGGCTATCAGAAAAAGAAAGGCCTGCTGCTTGAAGGGAAAACCAATAGGTGCTTCATTATGATAATGTGTCTACACACACATCATTACTAATCCGTCAATTTTTGGCAAAACACAAAGCCAGGCATTCCACAGCCTGCTTACTTGCCTGATCCCACACTAGCAGACTTTTTTTTTATTCCCTAAATTGAAATTGACATGCACTGTATATGAATCTTGATTGACTTAATAAAGAAAAAATTGCTAGCAGAACTGCACAGTATCCTGAAAGAAGTGTTCCAGAAATGTTTCAAAGGATGGAAACATGCTGGTAGTAATGTATACAAAGTGGAGGTGAGTACTTTGAAGGTGATAAGGCCGAATAGCTTCTGAGTTAGACCGGAAAATTTTTATTTAGAAAGTTCGAGAATTTCCCGGACAAACCTCATATGGTCTAATCAATGCCTTATATAGAAACACCACCACCACCACCACCACCCCTGCATGTCAGTGTACTTTTTTATCTTAGCAGCAGTATGATGTGCAGTCTTTGCAACAATTGCAATGCATCCTCGGAACTTCAGTCCACTGTCTACCATCACTCCAAGATGCCAAATCTCATCCACTTCCAGAAGTACAGCTCTGCCAATATAGTACGTAGCCTTATATCTCTGTATTCCAAATTATAACACCTTGCCTTTGTTAATTTTAAAACTGGAACCTCACTCATTTGTCCAAGCTAAAAGCCTATTCAAATCTTCCTGTAGAGAATTAACATCAGCACTACTCCTGCAATTTTACCTAACTTTGGATCATCGGCAGACATTTGAAGATTTCCAGTCAATCCACATGATATATCATTAACAAATAAGCTAAACAGTAGGGACCCAAGAACCAAACCCTGAGACATGCCACTGGTAATCTTAATTTTCTGAGACACTGCTCTATCATGCACAACTTACTAGTATCTTTCAATCCATCTAACCAATCTGTTATCTAATCCCGTCTTCTTAGCTCATACACTAATCTGTCATGTGGTAATCTATGCCTTTGCAAAGTCCAAGAAAATCACTGTATACGAGTCTCCCTTATACAACACATTCATCACCCCATCATAAAATGTAAGCAGATAGCTTAAACAAGACCTGCCTTTCACAAACCCATGTTGACTATAATAGAAAATCTTATGTTCATCAACCCAATTCTGTATTCTATTTCTAACTAATTTTTCCAACATATTGATCACAACTGCAGATATACAGACTGGTCTATGATTGGAAACTTTTGTTCTCGAACCATGCTTGTGGAGAGGTGTTATTTTGCCATCTTAGGACCCTTCCCCACTGCAAGACTTTCATTAAATAACCAGGTCAAGGGTAATGCTAGCTCTTTTGCACATTCTTTAAAAATATGTGGTGACATGTCATCCATATAAACAGCATTATTAACATCTAACCCAAACAACGCCTGATACACTTGATTCTTTCACATTTAATTCTCTTAATCCTTCCTTCCCTTCTACATGTTGCACAGCATTATTGCCACCACTATGATATACACTGATGAAGGGTTTGTTAAATAATACCACTATATCAATTGATATGGTTAATCTGCTACCATAACTATCCTCCAGTGTCAACCTGCATAATTATTTTTCCTCTTGCTTGCTGCATAGCAAAAAAATTCCCTTGGATTAGCTTTGACTTGACTGACCAATCTCTTCTCATATTCTACTTTTTTTTTTAACCATGCTTGTCAACTTTCTGGCCCACAGTTTATATTCTTCATGCATCTGTTTACTGCAAAGTGTCTTATACTTCCTCCATAACAACTTCTTTTGTAACACTGCTTGATTGATTCACTGTTTATCCATCTCCTACTCTTTTATTTGCTTAACTCTTGGCATGCAATTCTCAATAATGCAATAAAAAATATATTCAAAAAACAAAAGAGAAAAAAAAAATTAAATATCTAGATATTATTTGTATGAATACGCTTGTATAAAGTATACACTTAATATTAAACATGATTTCCGTTATCCAACTAACCATTGTTACATACAAAATCGTCTCGTCCAAATTGTTTAGCAAATATTTTAGCATTCAATATTAGACCATCTCTTGAGAATCCAGCACTTCCTTTTGTTAAGTGAACCATTGAAGCAGTACTTCATCAATGTTTGTGTGCACTTCCTAAATTTTTTTGTTTTGGTTATGTTGTTTTCCAGTGTTGATATATATGTAAACATCTTTATTCTTCCACAATGTTGATACTGTTGAAGAGAACAAAGAAAACCTTTTTATCCACTTCAACATTTTTTGCACCATGTTCTAACTCATGAATAATTGACTTTTTCACTAACTGAGAGACACTTTCTTTTAGTAGATATTTTTCCAACAGAAAGGTTAGTTTTCAACGGATTTTACAGCTGTGGCAGTGTTTGGGTAAAGTGAGGGGGCTGGAGGTTAGACACTGGAGAAGTAGGTAGAGCGAGAATTTGTATGGTATATCTGTGTAATATGTTTCTTATAAAAGTGAGCAGTTGTATGGGAATATGTGTAAATTAAAATCATTATGGCATTTTTGTTCATTACAGCCGTGATCTCATTGTTTCCATCCTCATTACAGCAAAGTTTGACTGTAGTTGAGAAATCATGGGGAACATACAAGGAAAAGGTATATGATGAAGCATTAAGAGAAAAGCTGTTCAAACCACTAGAGTTATATGGCATAAATGGGACATTATTTGAGCAACACATGATGTTGCTCAAATCAGTATTTGAGTTGGCAGTTAGAGTCGATGGAGGCACAGGAAAATGGTTTGGTGTTAAATCAGGCTTGCGGCAAGGGTGCACATTATTTCCACTGTTCATCATCATCTGAATGGATTGCATTATGAAAGAAAATATGAAAGAACATTAAACCTGATATCAGAATTGAAGATGTTAATCTCAGTTCTTTACTTTATGCAGATGCTGTTATACTCCTAAATAAATCCAGTGCACCTCCACCGAATTCCTTAACTTAATCAAATAACTGATATAATAACTTTTGTACAAAAGTTAACAATAAAAAGATGAAGACTGTGAAAATTGGCAGGAACATTATAAACATCAACTGAACTCTTGAATGGACTGCCTATAGAATAAGTGAAGCATTTCAGCTATTTAGGCTTATTTTTAATGAACATGTTAAAATAAAAATCTAAATAGAACAGAATTAACAAAGCTGGTATGGTAGGAAATCAGCTGGATAAATTTACATGAAATAAGAAAGAAATTAGTCAAAACACTAAACTAGTTATATACAATATGAGGTTCATACTAGTTTTAACTTGTGGATCTGAGAGCTGGGTTCAAAATAAAACACTTGATCAAAGAATGGAGACCACATATATAAGAGCTCTGAGAAAGGTTAGGGGAGTCAACAGGGGGGCAACAGTGGCAGAGTTATATTAAAAATGAAAATATTAGGAAAGAACTTGACATTGGTAGCATTTAGGAGTGTGTCGACAGAGCTAACCTCATGTATTATTGTCACATAGACAGAATGGGAGAGGAAATGCAAAACAAATGTTTTTGCCAGGATAGATAGAAGCAAAAAAAAGGCATCCAGAAGAACACCAAATTCTAGGTGGATTGTTGATAGGAAGTTATGATGATGATCTCTCTCTCTCTCTCTTTCACACACACACACACACACACACACACACACACACACACACACACACACACACACACACACACACACACACACACACACACACACCACACAAACACACACACCACACAAACACACACACACACACACACACACACACACACACACACACACACACACACACACACACACACACACACACACACACACACACACCACACAAACACACACACACACACACACACAGAGAGAGAGTTAACCCTTGAACAACACTGGTTTGAACTTTGCAGATCCACTTATATGTGGATTTTTTTCCATTGTATTCTACAATTAATTGCATTGGACCAATTAAGATGAGTGCTGATGTGCTATGCACCGTTAAAACTTTTGTGCCTCAATAAAAATGCAATCATACGGTCAAATTGATGTGAATTTTGTAGCATGGGTTGCATAAGCCACACGATAGCACACCCAACCAAAATGGGCATGTGACACCACTGAGATACACCCAGCTATAGCAGCATCATCCAACTATACATTTTGTCATGTTAATCTCTATCTCACCAAACAACCTCAAATTCCTTGTCTGTATTACTCATACCACAAACTATTCATGTCTCTACTCTGGTTGGATTTAATCCCTCTGCAATCATTAGCAATACTTCCTCACCCTTTCTATCCTGTCTGTCCTTCCTGAATACACTTTATCCTTGCATTCTATTCCTGTAAGGATATCTCACTAATACCAATAATATTTAGTCTCAGTTTATTTATCAACAATGCTAAAATTTCAGCATCTTAATTCTTAACACTTCTAGTATTAGCAAACATGCATGACACCCATCCATCCAGTTGATGCATATTCAAGTAACTCAATAAAACTTAACTGGTTCCACTAAGTAGCCTGAGTTGATTCATTAACCAAATTCCATATTCCACTGCCATAATCATTACTTTTCTTATACACCAGAAATTAGTACTACCTTTCTCAGGTCATTTCTTTTGTGCTATCATTCTTTCTCAAACTCTTTTTATCATAACAGTCCTAAATTCTCATGCAGTCACTCTCTGATGCCTATTTTTGCTCTTTCACAGAACAATTCCAAAAGTACATATCACTCCTGTCATCAGAAACCTTAATACAAACATAATATAGCATAATTTCTCCTATTTATATGCATTGTAGCATTAGGAATTTTAAAACCAACTGAGCTACAGAAATGGAGCTTCTGTAGCTCAGTTGGTTTTGACAGTAGTACCCTTTGGTTTCAAAGACCTGGGTTTTAATCCCATCTAGGATGCTAAGAATCTTTAGTAGGGCTTTTCAGCTGAGGGTGAGTTAGCCAGTCTCATACAGAGGTGGCTGGATTTTTTATCCTGCAAAACAGATAAATCAGCCATAAGAATACACGTAATTAACAGACAATACACTGGCTTGATAGCCTGAATTGCTTCGGGCATAACTCCTAAACATTTCCTGATACTAATCTTCCTGGGTCTAACTACCATGTGATATTCTTGGACTAACATTTTATAATGTTAGTCTTTGGACTTCCTAGAAGTATAGCGGCTCTTCTTGGTGGTAGGTTTTTACCTGTCAATGAGTGGAGCCACCACTAAGTGTCCTGTCCTGGAGTGATCCTTTCAGGGTCACTTACTAAGATTTAAGGTGATCTTTTAGATCACTCAGAGTTTTTGGAGAGGAATTCCCCACAGTTTAACAGAATACTTACTAATGGGAATGTGCTGAATATCCAGTTTTCCTTTAGTTTTCTGCCAATTTGACATTTTTTTCAAATATTCGGTTGGCTGAAGCAAACAAAATTCATTATGAGTCATAAAGAACACAACCAGTTGGGACAAGCTTCCCCCATTTTGCACAGCCATCCGCATACAAAGGCTTGTTGTTTGCAATAGATATTGTCTTAAAAGTTTCTGTTTGCTGATGAATAATTGGATTTTTCCAAGAGAGAGCTTATTCAAATATTAATAAAGATAAACATAGACATTGAAACACTAAGATTTTGTATTTGGTCAGCCAAATGCAATCAATCAGGAAAGGCCTCCTCTATTTAATTTTAAAATCTTAAATTTTAAAGACATTGGATTTTGGCAATGAGGAGAACTTATTAAAATATTAACACAGAGAAAAACATAGACTTTGAAACACTAAGATTTGTTTCAAACTACTATTAGAATACAAGTGCAGTGATGATGATGATGACCATATCTTCAGTACCAGCTTGCAGATTTACAAGAAACCTGAAGAAATTATAATATGATTATAAATTAGTAAAACAAAAATAATGAAAATTGGAAGATACCGAGAAAATATACAGATAACACTTAATCAGGAAATCATAGAACAAGTTAATGGTTTTAATTACCTAGGAGCATACTTGACTTTGAATTTAAATGACATAGCAACAATAAAACACAGACTCCCCATAGCATATTTGTGATGAATAAACTTAATGAAATTTGGAAAAACAGAAAAATTCCTACAACTCGAAAAATATTATATGAAAATATAATACTATCAACAGCTCTCTATGGGGCAGAAACTTGGACCTTAAAAAAAAGAAGCAAAAAGAAAACTGTTGGCTTTTGAAATGAAATACTTAAGGAAAATAAATGAACTCAGTGAACAGGACATAAGACTAATGCACATGTGCTGCAAGATTTGAATATCCCTAACTCAACAATACTTAACACAGTTACAAAGCATCAATTCCATTGGTTTTGTCACTCTCTACAGTGATGCTTCATGGTTGATACTGATGGGCAGATAAGGCAGTGTATCAAAATTTATACAGAATCACACCATCATTTCTGTTACAGTTCAATGGATTTTGTAACACATGAGCTGCTTCTAGGAACAGTCTGTGTTTAAACCTGTGTAGTAGCTTTGCTTTTAGCATTATTTATTTATATTCTTTGTTATTTTGTTTTACTTCCTTTTTTTAATTCTGTAATGTTAAATTTGAATTTGCTACTACTATGGTATGTTCTCTTCTAGTTAAATAATTTCATAATATAAATTGAAGGATGTCATTATATATATATATATATATATATATATTTATTTATTTTATTTTTAAATATGTAGAAATAAATCTGACTGAAGCAAAAGGAAGGAGGCTGCCTGTCCATTTACGTTTAGGCCTTCCTGTGAAACAGCACCTTAGTAGTGGACATTCACCTCTGTCTGATTCTGAGAGCAGGGGAATTAAGAGAAAAATTAGTGACTGTGATGTTTCTTCCAAAAGCTCTTCTCATTCTTCTCCATTCAAAGACACTAAAGATAGTCATTCAAAAGTCAGCAGATCACAAAAAAAGACTGAAAAACCTCTTCATAAAAGGTATCAGAGTGTTTCAAAGCGATCTAATGGTAGCGACTACTCAGTTTCCAGAAAAAAATCACGGTCCTAAAGATGCGAGTCAGGTAACTAGCTTCTCACAAGTTGTTCCACCATTTGTATACTGTATATAGCATTATATACTGTATATGTGTAGATAATAATTTTGAGTGCCTCTGTTATGGCTCGGGTTTTTTTTTATTTTTATTATTTTTTTATTTTTAAGAAACTAAATTTTAGAAATATTTATGAAGTGATTCATATACATTTAATATATTTATAATCATCAGTTTTAATAGGTGCCTTATTCTAAAGCATTTCTAGTCTATTTTATATTATAGTTTATTTTTTACCATGAGATGTATAAATCCTACATAATTTACTTGCCTTCCTGGTTACGTCCATGAATACTGAAAATCAACTTTTTAAAGTTAAATGTAGAAAATTATCTGAGTTTTGTAATAATATTTGTTTTGTCTTTGATCGCAATTACCTTTTGAGAAGTTTTTTTTTCCCTTCTCAAAAACTCTTTTTGTTTGTTTAGTGCTTTTAAATTTTGATTATTTTCCCCTCTAAATATTATTTCAAATTGCAGATGGTGAAGTCTATAATTGCTGGATTATTTTTAGTTATTTATTATTCATTATTATTTTTTTTTTTTTTTTTTTTTTTTTTTTGAGGGTGTGATATATTTAAGAAATATGCAAGATACTTCACATTCTTGTATGGCATTGATTGCCTTAGTTAAAATTTTCAAAAAACAATTTAAAAAAAAAAAAAAGATTGCTTTTTTTTTTTTTGGATGTAGGTTTAATGTTGTAAGCTTACTCTTATTCTTGTTAACTGTATATATCATTTTTAACAATGTGCTATTAATACAGTGAGTTGGTGATCGGCCAGTTCTTATCTCTTTTTTTTTTTTTTTGCTAATCTTATTGAAAATTCTCCTAAATATAAAATTACAGCAAATAGGGTTTTTTTTTTTTTTTTTTTTTAACCCCCTTAACATACAAAGACGTCTGTGACACATCTTTTGTTTATTGCAACAAAATTGATTTTGAATTCTGGTTTCACTATATAAATACAACCGAATATAGATGCTAGACAATCTTGTGCCTATTTCCTTTCAGCCGAGAAAAGTTGCCAACGGCGTGTATCGGCTGTTTCGTTTGCACAAATTCATCATTATTTTTCAAATGATGAATTTGATCCAGCAAATCACCCTCGCCCAAAAAATTGACAGAAAAACGACCGCTTTCTGATTTTTAATTGGTACGTTAAGGGGTTAACATTATAATTGATAGAACAATGCCAAACTGTTATTACAGATTTTGTTGGTTTTAAATTTGCTGTAATGTTTATTCTAGATCACAATTTGCAGTGTTCTTATGTTTTACAAAATTAAATAAGTTTTATATTTACATAACATCTTACACAAAAAATAAAGCTATCCACATGGATAGAGCTAACAATAAATCACATAAAAATGAATGTTTTAATATGTGCTAATTTTTATGAGATTTGTAATTAAAATAATGACTCAATTAATTGGCCACATTGTTAGGTCGCATAAAAATTTGTAATTTAAATGAAACAGTAGGATAGTCTTGATCTTTTTACATATTACATAATCATAATAGTTTTGTTTTACATGTTACTGTCTCACATCACATTATATATATATATATATATATATATATATATATAATATATGAGAATATTTTAAATATTTAAAAAATATATATAAATTTGGTATGTGCATTTTCTGCATTTTACGTGGGATTGATATTTTGGTTTTATAATTTGCACATTCAGAAATGAACCCCTGCTTTAAACATTTTGTGGGATTTGTTTTATAACTTCTGTAGTTTTTAGCTGAATTTCATAGTTGTCATTAGCTTATTTGATAACAGATATCACATATTATGTGCATTTACTAGTTCAGTGTAATAGGTGCTTTTTTAGACATTTTGAGATTATGCCAGTCTGGTCTTGTTCTTTATCTGTTATTTGTAAGTAAAGTTTTTAATTACTTGTCCTATCTAGGCTGAGGCTGCTCTTATTATAATAGCAAATTTGTAACAAAACTGAGTAATCTTTAAACTATGTTTTAATCACTTTTTATAAAAAAAAATGTACAGTTCAGATAATTTTTTTAGTGCCCATGTGATAGAAAGGGAAAAAAAGATTTATTTTGAATAATTCATTGGTTCTTGAAATCATACTTACTTGACTCTCATCTGACTTTATTGCACATTTTAGTCTAGAAGTTTAATTTTTAATATCCTCAGAGCTTAATTTAAATTTGTTAATAGCTGCATGGAATGCAATCATGCTGAAATGCTTTTTTTTTTTCGGATTGGAGTATAATTTTAAATTATTTTATTTTAGTCTATGTTTATCTATAATCAGACACAAAGCAATTATTTTTCACTATCTTATTGTTGTTTTATTACAAAATAATGAAATATGTCAGGAAGTGCATAAATTGGAAGCAGAAAATTTTATTAGTAGTTCAGATAACAGTTAAGAAACTTTCCACTTCATTGCTAGTTAAAGGAGCTGTATATATTGGCTGCTATATTGACCCTGCTTACCAGTGCTTTATATAATTTGTATCACTACATGGCTTAGATTGATATTATTGAATAAAATGTAGTTTTTAAGCATAATCCATATTTCCTTTCAAATCAGCTGTGAATATATAGTTGTGAAGTTTAAAGATTACGACTGGACAAATTCACATCCTTTCCCATTCGGTATTTCAACTTTAACTGCTATTTTATCTCCAACTATAATCAATATATTGTAGGAATTCATTTAACATGTACATTCCTCTGCTGCCAAAGCAATATAGTAAAATTTTCAGTAAAGTAGCCAATATGTATAGTATTATTTTATTTTGTGTAAAGCCATACATTTGTATGTATATGTATATAGCATTTGTAGTTTTATCATATTTAACGTGAAATGCTGACAACGGCAAAAGTATTCGTATGTTTTATGAACATGGAAAATTCTATTGAGTATTGGTTTGATTACTTCATAAATATAATCAGTTCATTGAGAGTTCTTGTATTATTCCTGTGAAATTATGTGGTTCTTTGAGGAAAGACCAAATAATCTATCTCCAAGTTTAGAAATTGATATGAATTCAGCTCTCAAAAATATGTATCTGAAATTTATTTTTAAACTTCAAAGAACATAATTTTTTCCGCATTTGTGTTACATGCATATGCTGAATATTGGATAAATGGGATATTCTGTGAAGATTTTATTGAAGGCAAATTATTAACTGAGAGGGATATATATCACAGAGATATTCATTATTCTGGTAAATATTTTAGTTTATTAGTAATTCTTCTCATACGTATCTAATTAATTAGTTTGACTCCTTAGTCTTAGCTGTTGCCATATATCAGAATTTAGCCATGAACAGTAGAAAATTGAATTGCAACTGTATTATCTACTTTATAATGCTATCCATTCTTGCTGACTTGTTAGTTCAAGGAAGTTTGTATTACTCGTCTGTCTTTGAATGTATCCTCACACCAAAACTGAAGAATATAATAAAACTTAAAGACTAGATACCTCTAGGCATGAGAAGCTTTACCTTTTTGATTACCAGTTCCCAAATATTAACATTTCAGTTTCATATCAGGATGATTTTGTTATTTAAAAAAGAAATTCCCATAGTAATGACTCCTTAGTAAACAAAGTGTAGAAATAGAAACTGAACATCTAGCCACTAGTATATTTGATTAAAGGGACCCAAAAGTTAAGCACAAAAACTGCATTATTTTCCATTGAATTTAGATTTTCTCACCAAGAGAGGATTTCTTATCTTGAGGTAATCTCTATTTTCTTAACCAAAAAAATTTTGTAACTTCATCTTATCAAGATATTTGAATGTTCATTATACCAACAAGGCAGTCATGCCTTTGGTCTTTTGCCAAAGCCATTGGTCTTAACTTCTGTTCATCACTGCTCCCACCAGTTACACTCAGATGGTTTTATTGCATCATCACCCACAGAAAAAACCAACCTCCTGGCTTCTTACTTCTCTAATTCCTGTATGGTTGACCCTGGCAAATACTCCTCAATCATTTCAGACACTCACCACAGGATGTCCTCTTTGACTTTTTGCTAGAAGAAATAAGAACAATTTTATCCAAATTAGATACAAAAAAAAAAAAAGAAGAAGAAATCTCCTGGCCCTGTTGGCATTTCTCCAATTGTCCTAAAGGTGTGCACCAGAATTAATTCCCATCTTGTTCAGCTTTTTTTGCACCTTTCATATTACACTTGAATCTGTACTGCAGCATGATAATTAGCCCACATATGACCTATTCCTAAGAAAGGTGACAAATCCTTCCCATCCAGCTACTGACCAATTTCTCTTACTTCAGCTCTAAAAAGTAATGAAGAGAAAGATCAATGTTTAACTCTTATGCTACCTTGAAAGCACTCAACTAATAAATATTCATCATTATGGATTCTTCCACTGTCATTCAACACGGGATCAACTTATATCACTCATCTCTGGACTTACATCATGGAAAAATTTGGCAAATGTCATGTGGTTGTCCTTGATATCTCCAAGGCTTTTGATTAGGTCTGTGCAAAGGTCTATTAAGTAAACTCCCATAATTTTGTCGCCCCCCGATTTCCGCAACTGAGTTGCTAGCTTTCTGACTGAACATGCTATATGCGATGGTTGAGGGATCTTTAGCCTCTGACTATGCAACCAACATTGTGGTTCTGTAGGGTTCTGTTCTCTCACCCATCCTCTTCCTTCTACATATCAGTGTGACATACTCCATTTGGCTACAAACTCAGTACACCGTTTACTGATGAAAGCAACTGCAGTCTTCCTTCTCATTCAACAAATCACTTCCTACACAGATCATTGCAACCTCCATAACAACAACTTCTACTTTCCTAAATTCTGATCTCCACACCATTTGGAGATTAGAATGTATTTGGGGTTTGGACATTCTGGTCAGTTTCATTGTTAGCAAAACACACTCCTGCCTTATCTCCCATAAAGCAGAACATTTTCTTACTTTTAGCAATATCCATATTTCTATATAAGATGAGATTTCTCTTCTTGGGATTACTCCATCATCAAACCTCGCTTGACATAAGCATGTTTCAACTATTGCTTTCTCAGCATCCAAAAAAAATCAGATTTCTTTTTCACTGAAGGCATTACTTTCCCCTTTTCATATACTTTTACCTTTGAAGATATTAACCCTATAGAAATTGCAAATCTTCCAGCCCATTGAATGCTGTTTTCACATCTGGATATTGTGTCTCTGAGAGAACTGTTAAGGCTCTCTTCTGTATTGAATTAGGTTGATTAATGACCTATCTCTCATCATTTCACTCCACCCACTCTTATAGAGACATCTGATTTCTGCTGCTTGCATTTTCTATAAATCTGCTGTTTTCTATAAATTCAATAATTCCTCTGTCCTCTTAAATCTGTTGAAACACAGCAACTACTCAACACCTCACCACTACCACCGCAGTTCAGTTCTAAACTTACAGAACAAATTTCTCCTCCTCTTTGTTTATTTCTTATACTGCTCTTCTGTGGAACAGTTCCCATCTTATGTGTTTCCCATGGAATACAATCCACAGCTCTTCAAACTAAGTGTAAGTTCCTCTTCACCCATCCACAGTACTAATGTATTGTGAGTTACTCAATCTCTTGTGTATATGGAATTATCATTAAAAAAATTTAAAAAAAGTCAGTGTAATGATAAACAATAGGTACAAGACATGTATAAGAAATGTCTACCCACAGAGGAGCTCAAGCAGTCAAATTTCTGTCAAATCTAAATATATGAAAACAGTATGCAGAAAAAGATAAAGCAGAGAATACAATATTCAATCTCTCTTATATCTAAGAGAAACACACAAAGCAAATGGATTCAAATCAAAATATTATTACTCATTGTGCAGAAGAAATCCTTCACTTCACAAATAGTAGAAAGAGATAGAAACAAATGGTTCGATAGCATGAGATGAAGTTAAAAATGCTATTGAACTCATCACTAGAAAATACTGAAACTATAGAACCTGCCGGAAAAAACTAGTAAAATACTGCATTGAGAGAAAAGGCTGGTAGGGAAAAAATTAATTGTAGAAACTGAAAATAATACAAATAACTTGGAGGTTCTTCAGATGCAGTGGGATATTTAAAAGAGGATATACACCACAAACTTGGATACTGACTGACAACCAAGGAAAAAAATATTGAGGCATTCAAACAGTATTTTGAGAGAGACTACTAAAATCACCACCACCAGATGAAAACCTTACACCCATATATATACAATGTTTAGAAGAAAAGGAAGGAATCATGCTAATATAACAAAAAGAAGAAATCCCAGTTAATTGGAATACATCCATACTCTGCTCAGTAGGACAAATTTTTTAAATATATTTAAAAAAGGACCCCCTCAGTGATTACCAGTAACTATAGCGGTATCTCCCTCTTGAACAGTTGCCACAAAATATTGTCTACACTCATCTGAAAAAAATAAATGTATTATTATTATCAACAGACCTCCATAGAGAAGGGAAAGTCAACAGCTGATCAAATATTCATGCTCTAACAATTAGAAAAACATTATGAATTTGATAAAAAAAAAATTACCTCTAATATTTGTGAACTGTAAACAAGTATATGACACTATACATTAAAACATACTATAGGATGCAATGAGACTTTTTAGAATACCACAGAAGTATATAAATATGATATAACTATGTAATCACTTCTCTCTCTGCATGGTATGTTTCCTCCAAGAATGTTCATCAGGTTTTGAAACAAAATCTGGACTTGGCCAAGGAACTCTCACACTGATCCTGTTCAACCTAGAATTGTAAAAAATGACTGTCAGTGCCAAAGGAGGTAGGTGCAAGTGATTATCTCAGCCAAAGAAGGCTCAGCACACTACTAGGTAGGTGATCATAATGTTTTTGGCTCATGAGTGTATATGTGCATTTCAAGAATTGACCAGGAGTGATCCAACTTGGTTGTTGATAATTATATTTTTGATCAAGTAGGATTACTTACTTTAATGTTAACTATCTAGGAGTCAACACTGACAGCTACAATGATGTGCATCAAGGAAAGAATTGAGAAAGATTGATGCATATCCTGTTCTCTCATTGGTCACATTTCATCACAACAAAATCAGTGATAATTGACAAAATGCATTTGTAATGACCAGCATAACATGAAACAGAATCAGCATTGTATAAAACTTACACAATTAAACTAAAACTCCTGTTTTTTACTCATCACAAAAAAATTCTCGCCAATCACAGACAAGTGCATGTTTCAAGCTATTGCATATACTCTTCTTCTTCCTCCTCCCCCCCCCTCTTTTTCCATGTGGTGTCAAGGGTTTTCTATTCGTTTAACCACAACTGTACAAAAGTTTAAGGTGGTTAGCCCTATGCCTCTCAGTGTATCCCATGTCTGTAGAAGCATTGAGTTATCAAGGCTAGTTTGCCTGCTCGCAGGATGAAAAATCCCAGATAAACTGAAAAGAAAAACCCTGCAGTCTACACCCAAGACTGGCTAACTTGGCTATGTCTGAGAAAGATCCTAAGCTCCTCACATCAGCGACAGGAATTGAACCCAGGACACTCTTTCCCAGGCATATGGTTGCAAAGTGCATAGCCACTTAGCTACCTGCGGGGACTTGCATATACTCTTATTTTTTAATGTTGGGAAAATTCCAAACTTGTTATAGATGATGGAGTGAGCTGACTTCCTCTAGACATCCAGTGATATATACCAGTGTCTTCTTTACTTGTCTACCTCTATTTCGGTTGAACTTTATTTTTGAATGGCAATATTTAGAAAATACACAAAATTAAGATCATTTAGGCTTTGTTTCCAGATAATGAATATATCTACCATGTAAAGTTTCCTTTTCAACTTTCCAAAATGCGATATAACCATCTCACAAAGTTATACACTTACATGACATTCTAAACAAAAACCAAATCGTCATCCTATTTGATATTTGGAAGTCTCTCTCTCATTCATTTATATAGTATATGATATCTTGTCTGTACTAACAGTTACCCACAGTGCAACTGAGTCATACACAAAGTGAAAATCAATGTAACCTCTTGCAGTTTCTAACATAGTATTGGTTTATTATCATCATTGTACAAGCATCTTCATGGAGTCTGATGACTCATTACAGGAAGCTCAAACAAACTCGGTTCATTCTGTCTCCTCTAGTAAAAAAAATTTCCTCTTCATGCATCAGTTCTAGGAAATCTTTTTAGTAACTTATGTTTCTATCATTGGATATTCCTTCTTTTCTGCTATCAACCAACTTCTGCAATTCACAAATCCTCTAACAGAATATAGGGAGCATTCTACACTTAGTCATTCACCTTGGAATCCTCTCCATACTTAACAGTTTTACTGAATTGTAGAACAGAAAAAGAAGTACATGGAAATGAAACATATTTAAATCATACCTCAAGTATATGTACTCTGAATACTCTATAAAAATCAAATAGCCTTAACCTTCTCATGGTCTTTAATGTGAAATACATTAACACTTTCTTCTTCACTCCATGTATTTGATTACTTTTGTCCATTTCACCATCACAATTCTCTTTCACAGTTTCTCACTGTATGGTCTCTTCTTTCTTTTGGTCCAGATTATGTTGGTTCTGGAATTCTTGTGTTGTCAGAGAATATGATACCTGCTCTCTGACCAGCAGGCTGCGAGTTTGAATTCCTCCATGGGCATTGGATATTTTTGAATTTCTTTAGGTGGTAGATGAAGTTCATTGCTATCCTGCTTATTGAGGACCTAAAGTGCCTTAACAAAGTTCTGCATTTGGTCACTGTGGCAGAATGTATGGATTATTTACCTTTAATCCATCCACAGTAATAACACTAATATACTGCGGGGCAGATTCAGGGCCATCACCAGATTAGATCGCACCCTGAGGCAAACAATTAAATATCGCCCCTGATAGATTATAAGACAAAAATATAAGAAAATCTCCAATTGCTATTTTGTTTTTATTACAAGAGAAACATTAATGCAAAATGATCACATAATAATATTAATTAAATGTTTGCTCTACAGGAAAATCACATAATAAAACTGTTTATAAGCTCTTTTAAATTTAAAATATAAGCTATGTCTGCCTCTGTTGATATAGTAGCTAGACCAACCAATCTTTCTTGGGTCATTACTGTTCGCAAATAATTTTTAATCAGTTTAAGCATGGCAAAACTTCTTTCTGCACTTGCTATGCTAACAGGAATTGTTAGCGTAGGGACAGCGCTTACCACAATATGGCTGAATGAGCACCCTTATTAAGCCGTGCTGTGAGGCAGGCTGCCTCTATGCTGCACCCTGTCGATGGTACTGGGCAGATTCATATATATATATATATATATGACAGAATGATCATTGACTCGGTTAACATACATAGTTTTATGAAGAATTAAATGACTAGAACCGAGATTTAAGTAAAAAGGTTTTAATATAAACACACTACTAGTTTCAGCCTGTAACAGCCTTCTTCAGGTGACATTATAAAAGAAGAAACACTAAACATTGAGGGTTAAAAGACTATATATATATATATATATATATATATATATATATATATATATATATATAAAGTCTGGTTCTTTTCCATATAGATTCA